>NW_018405816.1:518606-554368 GCF_002113885.1 Mizuhopecten yessoensis
CCCTCTGGTCATCTTACCCCCCTCCCTCTAGATATCTTACCCCCCTCCCACTGGACATCTTTTCCCCTCCCTCTGGTCAACTGTCAAAATTTGTGTGCTAAGATGATTTTGTGATACATGATGAAAAAATCTTAAAGGAGATCTCCTTGGTATATTGACTTTGATGAGGATTGTTTCATAAAATCAGATGTAATAGTTTGAATCAAAATGTATACATTTCAATCCTAAACAGGGAAAACTAATGAAGTTTGATTCCCAGTTATTTGGTTTGAAGAAGTCAGATATGGTTGTAACTTTGTAAAAAATCTGCTATATCTTACCAAACATTAATTACCAGGAGTTAGTCCTGGTGGAGTTTAGCACCTGGCTCTACAACATCCAGGTGTGGATATTTACCTGTAATGATCCGAGGTCAAGTATTAACATAAACTGTATGTCAACATCAGCATCTGTACCAATATATGCAGTGTCAGTATAGGGCTGAGCGGCAGGTAGATGTTACCCCCTGTCCGAACCCTCATCCTAACACTGCTGCTGATCACTTAGAAAAAAACACGGAACTCATCACTGTCTTCAACAACGAAAAGTCGATCACAAATGTTGAGTTATACATGTATTGACATTTCCATTGCATTAAGTATGCAGTGTGCTGACAAAAAAAATAGTTATATAGGTATATTCAATAGGAACGTTATAATGAAACTACATTTATGTATGAAACATCTCCAAGGGAGTGCCACAGGTGTTTGTGAACCTTCATTTAAAGGTCAAGGTCACCAATTAAAGTCAGAGGTCAGATTTATATTTTCTTGTTTAGAGTATAACTTCTTTATTACTGAAGGTATTTGAATGAAACTTAAAGGACATATCACCCATGGTTATTAGGTATGTCACAAGCCATTCTCAGGACCATCACTCCAAGGTCAAGGTCACAAGTTAAGGTCAAAGTTCAAATAAGATTTTAGTGGTGTGGAGTAATCTTTCCAAAGGATGAAACATTTTAATGAAATGCACATATCATATGTTCACATCTTATGATGTTGATGATTGGGTTAACTTAAGTATATTCATAAGAGATGTACTTTGCACTAATCATAAAGTGTAAACATACAGAAGCATCACTATTTCACACCAGACATCAGACCCGGGAGCAATTAGCATAGACATGGGAAAATAGGTGTCTGATTGAAACTGTGTATTGGTTCTGGTGAGCTCCATTACCTGTCTACCTTGGGGAGGCTATTCCTGGGGCAAAGGACCATTTAAATACCAGACATTACAGGGAGACAGATGGCTATCAGATCACAGAATGGCAGGTCAATGGACAAACCAGAAAACCTGAAATGTGATTACAAGTCTTGTCAATTTCAAACCAGAAAGACTCAATTTCATGGAATCTAGAATGATTTGTTGGTTTGAGGGACAGAGGAGTTGGATTAGTAATTGACTTGTAATGTAGCATGTAAAGTTAGGTCTGAAGTGGAGCCCTTACACCTCGCCATGTTAATTTAACCCCAGCAACAGTTGTTCTAATCACACACCCTCTCCTCCCCTTGGAGCCAGAGTCAGATCTAAAGGTTACCGTCTTTGTTCAGATGTGGTTCTATTTGTGACAGAAAAATATGTCTGACATTGATGTAGGAGAAATTTTGGTTAACAAGATTATTTTCTTTTGAATTAATAAAGCCCTCCACAAGTTATCACCCTGGTATATATGGTTATAAGAAACGTTATACACATTCTGTAAACCTGGAAAGTATTCTTGTTTCCAACTGATGGCTTGGTTGTGTAATGATGTGAAAGATGGCCCTTTGGCCAAAGACAGCCCCAGTGGCCGTATTTACCTGGACAACCTGGTCAGTCATTACTGTACACCATTGGGAATTACAAACAGGGCCTTCAATAACCAGGCAACATCACCACAGAGGGAGCAATCAGGCAACATCACCTCAGAGGGAGCAATCAGGCAACATCATCACAGAGGGAGCAATCAGGCAACATCACCGCAGAGGGAGCAATCAGGCAACATCACCGCAGAGGGAGCAATCAGGCAACATCACCGCAGAGGGAGCAATCAGGCAACATCACCTAAGAGGGAGCAATCAGGCAACATCACCTAAGAGGGAGCAATCAGGCAACATCACCTCATAGGGAGCAATCAGGCAACATCACCTCATAGGGAGCAATCAGTCAACATCCCCTCAGAGGGAGCAATCAGGCAACATCCCCTCAGAGGGAGCAATCAGGCAACATCCCCACAGAGGGAGCAATCAGGCAACATCGCCTCAGAGGGAGCAATCAGGCAACATCCCCACAGAGGGAGCAATCAGGCAACATCGCCTCAGAGGGAGCAATCAGGCAACATCCCCACAGAGGGAGCAATCAGGCAACATCAACTCAGAGGGAGCAATCAGGCAACATCACCGCAGAGGGAGCAATCAGGCAACATCACCTAAGAGGGAGCAATCAGGCAACATCACCTCATAGGGAGCAATCAGTCAACATCCCCTCAGAGGGAGCAATCAGGCAGCATCACCTCAGAGGCAGCAATCAGGCAACATCACCACAGAGGGAGCAATAAGGCAACATCACCACAGAGGGAGCAATAAGGCAACATCACCACAGAGGGAGCAATAAGGCAACATCACCACAGAGGGAGCAATAAGGCAACATCACCACAGAGGGAGCAATAAGGCAACATCACCACAGAGGGAGCAATCAGGCAGCATCACCTCAGAGGCAGCAATCAGGCAACATCACCACAGAGGGAACAATCAGGCAACATCACCTCAGAGGGAACAATCAGGCAACATCACCACAGAGGGAACAATCAGGCAACATCACCTCAGAGGGACCAATCAGGCCACATCACCTCAGAGGAAGCAATCAGGCGACATCACCACAGAGGGAGCAATCAGGCAGCATCACCTCAGAGGCAGCAATCAGGCAACATCACCACTGAGGGAGCAATCAGGCAACATCTCCACAGAGGGAGCAATCAGGCAACATCGCCTCAGAGGGAGCAATCAGGCAACATCAACACAGAGGGAGCATTCAGGCAACATCACCTCAGAGGGAGCAAGCAGGCAACATCACCTCAGAGGGAGCAATCAGGCACCATCAACACAGAGGGAGCAATCAGGCAACATCAACTCAGAGGGAGCAATCAGGCAACATCAACTCAGAGGGAGCAATCAGGCAACATCATCACAGAGGGAGCAATCAGGCAACATCACCACAGAGGGAACAATCAGGCAACATCACCTCAGAGGGACCAATCAGGCCACATCACCTCAGAGGAAGCAATCAGGCCACATCACCTCAGAGGGAGCAATCAGGCAACATCACCTCAGAGGAAGCAATCAGGCCACATCACCACAGAGGGAGCAATCAGGCAACATCAACACAGAGGGAGCAATCAGGCAACATCACCTCAGAGGGAGCAATCAGGCAACATCACCACTGAGGAAGCAATCAGGCAACATCACCTCAGAGGGAACAATCAGGCAACATCACCACAGAGGGAGCAATCAAGCAACATCACCTCAGAGGGAGCAATCAGGCGCCATCAACACAGAGGGAGCAATCAGGCAACATCACCTCAGAGGGTGCAATCAGGCAACATCACCTCAGAGGAAGCAATCAGGCCACATCACCACAGAGGGAGCAATCAGGCGCCATCACCTCAGAGGGAGCAATCAGGCAACATCACCACTGAGGGAGCAATCAGGCAACATCACCACAGAGGGAACAATCAGGCAACATCACCTCAGAGGGAGCAATCAGGCGCCATCACCACTGAGGAAGCAATCAGGCAACATCACCTCAGAGGGAACAATCAGGCAACATCACCACAGAGGAAGCAATCAGGCAACATCACCTCAGAGGGACCAATCAGGCCACATCACCTCAGAGGAAGCAATCAGGCCACATCACCACAGAGGGAGCAATCAGGCAACATCACCTCAGAGGGAGCAATCAGGTGCCATCACCACTGAGGAAGCAATCAGGCAACATCACCTCAGAGGGATCAATCAGGTGCCATCACCACTGAGGAAGCAATCAGGCAACATCACCTCAGATGGAGCAATCAGGCAACATCAACACAGAGGGACCAATCAGGCAACATCACCGCAGAGCGAGCAATCAGGCAACATCAACACATAGGGAGCAATCAGGCAACATCACCACAATGGGAACAATCAGGCAACATCACCTCAGAGGGTGCAATCAGGCAAAATCACCACAGAGGGAGCAATCAAGCAACATCACCTCAGAGGGAGCAAGCAGGCAACATCACCTCAGAGGGAACAATCAGGCAACATCACCCCAGAGGGAGCAATCAGGCAACATAACCATAGAGGGAGCAATCAGGCAACATCAACTCAGAGGGAGCAATCAGGCAACATCACCAGAGGGAGCAATCAGGCAACATAACCATAGAGGGAGCAATCAGGCAACATCAACTCAGAGGGAGCAATCAGGCAACATAACCATAGAGGGAGCAATCAGGCAACATCGCCTAAGAGGGAGCAATCAGGCAACATCAACGCAGAGGGAGCAATCAGGCAACATCGCCTAAGAGGGAGCAATCAGGCAACATCGCCACAGAGGGAGCAATCAGGCAACGTCACCACAGAGGGAGCAATCAGGCAACATAACCTCAGAGGGAGCAATCAGGCAAAATCACCTCAGAGGGAGCAATCAGGCGCCATCAGCACAGAGGGAGCAATCAGGCAACATAACCATAGAGGGAGCAATCAGGCAACATCGCCACAGAGGGAGCAATCAGGCAACGTCACCACAGAGGAAGGAATCAGGCAACATCACCTCAGAGGGAACAATCAGGCAACATCACCCCAGAGGGAGCAATCAGGCAACATCGCCACAGAGGGAGCAATCAGGCAACGTCACCACAGAGGAAGGAATCAGGCAACATCACCTCAGAGGGAACAATCAGGCAACATCAACACAGAGGGACCAATCAGGCAACATCACCTCAGATGGAGCAATCAGGCAACATCAACACAGAGGGACCAATCAGGCAACATCACCTCAGAGGGAGCAAGCAGGCAACATCACCTCAGAGGGAGCCATCAGGCAACATCACCACAGAGGAAGCAAACAGGCAACATCACCACAGAGGGAGCCATCAGGCGCCATCAACACAGAGGGAGCAATCAAGCAACATCACCTCAGAGGGAGCAAGCAGGCAACATCACCTCAGAGGGAACAATCAGGCAACATCAACACAGAGGAAGCAATCAGGCAACATCGCCGCAGAGGGAGCAATCAGGCAACATAACCATAGAGGGAGCAATCAGGCAACATCACCATAGAGGGAGCAATCAAGCAACATCACCTCAGAGGGAGCAATGAGGAAAAAAAAACCACAGAGGGAGCAATCCGGCAACATCAACACAGAGGGAGCAATCAGGCAACGTCACCACAGAGGAAGGAATCAGGCAACATCACCTCAGAGAGCAATCAGGCAACATCACCACAGAGGGAGCAATCAGGCAACATCACAAGGTGCAACAATACAAGAACAATATAGGGACCACTAGTCACTACAATCATCTCACAAAGAGCAACATGGACAACCAGACACTATGATCACCTCACAGAAAAGGCAACATAACTAGGTGTTGACGAGACATCATGGGCAACCAAACCAAAGCTTAGACAACCAGGCTACATCTCCAGGGAAACAGAACATAACCAGACAATATTGCAAGTGACAACCAGGCATAATCAACAGGGACAACCAGGCAACCTCGCAGGAAAACAAAGCTAACCAGGCATCATCACCGAACACCTCTAGACAACATCACCAGAGACAGACAACAAGGGAGACAAAGCTAACTAGACTTTTTTTCCAGGCTGTGTGTGGCGAAAGTGGCCCTTGCCTCCTACCTCAGTACAGCCGTTTTTAAAGACATTTTTAAGGGTCTCGCCCCATGAAAAAAAAAAAAAATCGACCAAGACAGTTCTGGGTTCCAATTCTATCTTCATTTGCAGTAACATTCCAAAGTGTTTACAGAGGCAGTTAATATTCATTTTCATTTCCGCGAGTAATCTTGTTTTTTTCATTATCTACGTTTCTAAGTCGTTGATGATCTTGACTTAGCTGTTTGACAATCTGCTATAAATACCTACTTGCCCTCCCAGGTCACAAGCTACCTGCTGGCTCTGATAATACACATATACTCTTAATATCTTATGCCATAAAGTCCATCTATTTGTCGTATTACGAAAAATAGCATTTACCTGATTATATAGATTAGTACAGAAATGTGGGAGGCTCAGATTTAATCAAGGTTACAAAATAACACTTAAGATTTCAACTGTCAAGAGCGATGGTTTGACGGTAGGATTGATATCTAGTAAGTGATGAACGGTAACAAAATTGTTAAAATTTCTACAGCAACATCTGATGCAGAAATTAAATAGAAAACACATTTCACACTGATATTACTTAAAGTGACTCATTAGTGGGTTATAGATAGATCTCCCTACACGCTGTCATCACAAAGTTAGGGCTTAATAGGTACGGGATCAGCGAGTTATAACATGTTTTATTATACATACAACTAAGATCATTCAGTTGTCGAAGTCAAATATTATTAAGATAATTAAGTTTCCATTGTTATATAATTATATACCTAAGACCATTCAGTTGTCATTGTTGTCATATACCTAAGGTAGCAAAATGCAGGCTGGTGATGACTCTGAGGGACTCCAAAGACGTGAAAATCAGCGAGGCAGGGATACAGACAAGAACAGGAAGAAAGTGGTCAGCAAGCACTGCAGTTGGTGAAGCAGAGAGTATGCTCAAGTTGAAGGATATCATGGGAATACATGCGTCGGAAGACAAGGAGTTGGCTTCTCTCATTTCCAGCAGTGGGAGAAAGCAAATACCCAAGAGAGACGGCAAATGGTGCAGAAAGAAATCAGAAGGATTGAGGAGGAAAGGAGGAGAGGGAAATCTGTAGAACTCAGCAAACAGGGTGCGTGGACCAGATGGAATCTCCCAGAGAGGAAGATGACGTGGGCTGAAATATGGAGAATGGAGCCCTTCCGGATATCATTTCTGCTACGATCCTTGTATGAAACGCTACCATCTCCTGTTAACCTGCATCAGTGGGGATTGACGGAGGATCCTTGCTGCAAGCTATGCGGAGGAAGAGGAACAATGGCTCATATCTTGTCTGGTTGCAAAGAAGCACTACGACAGGGTAGATACCGATGGAGGCACGACAATATCTTGCGGGTCCTAGCAGATATCCTTGAAGTGGAGAGAAGGAAGAAAAGAACTGGTGTAAGAACAAACCAGGCTGGTATCAAGTTTGTGAAACCAGGGGAGAAAGCCACAGTGAAGCCTCGAAGCACCTCATCCATCTTGGAACGGGCGCCAACATGGGAGATGAAGGTTGACCTTGACAGGAAGCTTGTGTTTCCAGGAATAGTGGAAACAACACTGAGGCTTGACATGGTAATATGGACAGAGCAATCCAGACACCTCATCGCCATAGAGCTCACCGTACCATGGGAGGAAGGCTGCGAGGAAGCTCACGAGAGGAAGAAAGCCAAGTATGATGAGATGATGGAAAAGTGCAGGAGCAGAGGATGGACAGTATGGCTCTTTCCAGTGGAGGTTGGCTGTAGAGGGTTCCCCGCACAGTCAGTGTGGAGGACACTACAGTTGATAGGACTCACTGGGAGGCCGAGAGCTACCGCCATCAGACGATTGGGAGAAGCTGCAGCGAGAGCATCGTGCTGGCTATGGCACAAACGAGAGGAGCCAATGTGGAAGCCGACATAGACGAGTAGTGGTTTGGCCACCACTACTGACCCACCAGCCGGAGAATGTAGTGATTAAGGGTCGAAGCATCTGAAGAGAGCTGGCCATCACCTGATGACGTCAAATGAGGCTTCGCGTCTAGAATGACAGCAGTGACGAACTACAAGTCAAGGATGTCACAAGATGCAGAATTACCATCATATGTAAGCAATCATCATATTAGCATAACAAAACAACATCGAGGGCTGTTCCACGGGGGACGTGAACCAAGTACGCCCTGTGCTACGTCATTTTAGTGTGTCAATGTGCAGTGATGAGGTCACCTGTGTTGTGCAAAAATGAATGTCATTTTCTTCAATGGGTCCCAGCATACAGAATGTTAATATATAGAGATAACATAATTCCATTGTTATGTAGGACTTAGATCACTAAATTATCATTGTTGGTATAATTAAGTTTCTCTTTTTATATAGGACTAAGATCATTTAGTTGTCATTATGTATAACTAAGATCATCAGTTGTCACTGTTGTGATATATAACTAAGATCATCAGTTGTCTTTGTTATAAATGAGATAACTAGTTGTCATCATAACATAATTTATTTTAAATTATTTTTTATTTTCAGGAATGTGTATTGATAGCAATTTTAGTGATAGATTACAAAACACATCAACACAGTGGCCTTTGTCACCTTAACTTTAATCCTCTACCACATTCAAACAATTTCATTTTCAATGTTTACATTATAAGCAAAACACACAGAACCGAGTGAATTTGAGACTTGACCATTGACCTTGTTTTTGAACCATTCCAATAGGTTTTAGGGTGTACTAATTTCCATTCAAACATTCCTTACTCAGACATAAGACATAGATAAAAACATACCTGCCATGTCTCCCTAACAAAGGAACTCCTGATTTTTCACTATGAATTTGGCTTTTGAAATTAGCAGAATCCCTACCTCTTGCTTTGACACAAGTTCATTTGATTATTTGCATAAAACATTTACTACAGAATTTTACACTATGATTTTTGTCGAATAGGGGTCGTTGATAGTGCATTTTAGACATTTTTGATTTTGCCATATAAATTTTCCAAATAAAAAAATTCAAAGGTTGGCAAATATGCTATAATTATGCACTAAGGATAAAAAATTTGCAAAAAGGAAAAACCATAAAAATAGTTAATCCAAATCATGAAAACATTTAACAAAATTTAAAAGAAGGGTCAGTGTCATTTGGATTATGAACATGAAATACTATTTGTTCTACATTTAATGTCTTTGCTACTGTTTCTAACAGAATAGACGTGACTGGAGAATTCAGACTCATTTATTATTCAGTTTCACCAAAAACAACAAAAAGGTTTTACATACTTAAGCCAATATTATCTTAAGAATTATAAACAGATGTTTGTTATGATATCATAATTTATCACTTCAGTATAGATAAGAGTTTTACAAATTAAACATGTATTCCACCAACACGTAAAGGAACTCGTTCTGAAGTGGCGATTTACATGTAAATTTTAGAAGAGTGAGCGCGACTACACACCCTCCCCACACTTGAAGGTCCTTTAGAG
Source organism: Mizuhopecten yessoensis (assembly GCF_002113885.1). NCBI lineage: Eukaryota > Metazoa > Mollusca > Bivalvia > Pectinida > Pectinidae > Mizuhopecten > Mizuhopecten yessoensis. Next base: position 527,993 of record NW_018405816.1, read on the forward strand.
TGTGTTTGATGGAGATCTACCCTCCAGATAATGTTGTAATACTTACTCCTTCCCCCCTCCCAACACACACCCGACAACTATTACAACATCTAAAATCATTTATTTCTACCAAATGGAGAAATGTGAATGGTCAACATGTATTTAACGTGTGTTTGTCTTTATTACTCCATAGAAGTGTTGTTTGTCTGTCCTCGCGCGAGTCTCCCCTGTTATGTACTGGTACTGCACTTGGTACACTTAAGTTTTATTTTTTTCAGAATTTCTATTGCGCCTTTATGAAATGAGATACATTTCTTTGAGAAGTTTTTTATGGGAAAAGTATGTAAACGTGTGTGATTTTTGTACCATGATTATGACGGGACGCAACTGTGTATAGCCTTTTACGACCTGGGGTGACAGAGGGCCACACTTAATTAAATTATCTTTTAAATGAAACTAACATCCTGTAACACAAGGTAAACAGTGTGTCTCCTCACAGATTCAATTCTAACCAAATTGTCATTTACTCTGTATTTTTTTCCATTATCTAAGGAATTTCTCGCTCCTTTTATTCATTAAGTAAACATTTTATTGGTACTAAAATCATTTGTGCTGGACGCTTTTGTCGGTTTTCAACAGAGTCATGAGGATGAGGAAAGATTTTAATGTTTTTTAAACAAGTTGATACATTGGTATTTTCTACACCATCAGGAAGTCGTCTTAGCTTTCGATCACAATCTAAGCCCTGTGGAGCCAGAATCTGATAAAGACCTGTTTATGGACGCCGTAAAAGGATGTACTAGCACTAGTACAAAACGTGGCTCCAAATTAAACAAGGCAATTGTTTTAAATGTTTTAGATAATATAATTGAGATACCTTTTGTGTCACAATGAGATTATCTTTTAATTTTTTATTCATTACCTATTTGAATTACATGTATTTCAATGACAGAAATGTTACTGCATCAGAAAGTGGGAAATTAAAAGATTCTAACCCCGGACAACAAGGCTGCACACCATTATTTTGAGTCGGTTAAATTGATATAACCCAATATTGATGACACCCATTTTCCCTACATCCTCATTGGTCAGAACATAAACACATTGAGGCCAGTGACTTGTGACATTGACTCTGTCTTACTATTTTTAGAAACAACAGGTTAATATTCAATTTTTTATTTCATTTCAATTGTATCGTCACAAAACTCTGCCAAATGCAGTATTTTTATTTTTCTCTTGACAATTTTCATATTTTCTATCAATTTTAAAGATTTTAATGTTATTTAGCATCTTATAACAATTGAGAGCTTATTGTGGTGAACATTATACAATTATGGACTTTTGTGCTGGTGAATAATTGATGTGATAAACCTGAGAAAGTGATATTGAGTATTGACCCAGACCAAGTGGAGGTTAATATTATTTTTTCAGGTTCATATAATCACCTATTGCACCTCAGCAAAAGTCCATAAATCTGATTAACATAATTGTCTCACTTCGGTTCTCCTGACAAAAATATAAAATATGTAAGTATAAATAGATCTGATGTAGTACATGGACAGGTACATAAGTACATAAGATTTTGTGGTAAGCGTTCCCACCATTGTGGAGTATATCACACCACCTGGGGATGAGGTAATGTTTTGATTGGTTTGGGTGGTGAGTAACCTCTTCGGCTTGGTGTCAGTTGTAGCTTGATTGACTGGTAGCAGGAGTACCCCCCTGGTCCCCCTCCCCGCTAGTCCCCCTCCCCGCTAGTCCCCATCCCCGCTAGTCCCCCTCCCAATGCCTGGCACTGTATCACCCTGTCCAGCCAGATGTATATACCACCAAATTATGGTCAAATCATTTCTAAGTTGTAAAAAAAAATGTATATAGGAGATTTAAACATAACAACAGCTGCATGTGTATGGGGAGGGGGTGAAACTGGGGGTCGGCTGCCACAGGTGTGTAACTCACAAGATGACAAGGCGGTAAAAAATAAATCTATTCCACATGTCTGTATGCAGTCTTTCCCTCATCAATTAAGTAATGATGATGATTATTGCCTACCCCTCCCATGGTGAGGACATTTCTGTAGAGACTTCAGTTGTGGGTGCATTGTGTATTAAATTTATCACATTAAATTCATCCCAAAGCTGTTACTTTGTTTGTACATGTTGGACCTATAATGTTAATTATCTGTTTAATTACATATCAAGTAGGTAAATGACATGAATGTATTCCCATCAAAATTGTTTTCACAATATTAATTTTTGTGATATTTATGCACACCTGCATCTGATTAAGTAAAATATGAAATTATAGGAAATGTAAAACAAATCATGTTGTACTTTTGGACTTTAGCTTATCTAAGATGTTTCTTACAAACATGACATTTGCTTGAACTTGAACTTTAAACAGAATGTGATACTACCCTGGCATCCGTGTATATAATTATCTCAACAAGATGTTTATTCATATTTTTGAATAATGAAATATTTCCTTGACCATCAGAAATTCATGTTTTCAATAAAAACAAAATATGTAACAATATATTATATTTCAATATTAGAAAACAGTTTTATAATTTTCATGAGAAAGATTGTTTGTATAATGCTAGTAAAATCCTTTAAAATGATACTATAAAAGACCAAGTTATTTAGACACTTCAGAACATCAATTAAAAGGATAGAAATAAGTTGTAGATCATTTTGTTTTAGTTAATTGTTCTGTAGATCATCACGTTTAAATCATGTGACCAGTCAACCTGTAAACCTGTCAGTATGAGAAGTAAAAAAAATATTAAAACAATACTCAGCACTGTCCAAACTAGCATGTCTTATTACAAAATTTACATTGCTTTCCAAACTCATCAGCTTGAGATCATCTCCACCATTGAAGATGTCCGACTCATTTACCGGACTAGCCTTCTGTCCAGTAGGTACCAAGTAGTCCCTTGAACTGTTACATGTGTAAAGAACAGGAAGTTGTTCATAGAGGAAGACGCAAATTATTTAAGAGCGTAAAAGAACTCCAGGGGACATGCCCCAGGTTGCAAGAGTAGTGTTTTCTCAGAACAATAAAACAAAAACCTGTCATCCCTGGCCCTGTTTCCCAGTTGGTAACAGGGCTATCTCTGCGTGATCATGTGTTGCTATTTTTCGGGGGAAAGGTTTTCACGCTTTGTTAAGTCGTAATGTCATGGATAGGTTTCATATACAGGAAAAAAACTCGGAGTAACTGTTACCACTGTCCCTGTCACTCAGTCTCTGGGCTAACCACAGTTTTAGACCGACCCTGTTTACTGCGGAAAATGAGATCCGTCCCTTTTGACATGTTTATCTCCCCTTCTGCAAAAAGTGTTATACATGCCATCGTCATTCAAGGATGAAACAGATGGTCATGTGATCAGGGTATGGTGTCATTCTCCATGTCATACAGATACGTTACAACAAAGTATGTCAACTGGTCGTCATACCTACGCCTCATATGACTGCTCGTTCTCAATCAATGCCACACCATCTAAAGACACTCCCTACCAATGTCAATGTAATATCTAAGAACACTGGTAAAGGAATCCAATTTGAGACGTTTCTACTGTTATTGGAGGGAGTTCTATTACACAAGGTTGAGGTTGGCCAGGTAGTGTAGTCCTATCTTCAAGTTGTGTTTTTGTATGCTTGTTAACTACTTACTAAGTAAACGATGTCCTTCAAATATGGGTACCCATGTGTTTTGATATTTCTTAACATTTGATCTTATTTCTTATAGCACATTGTTAGGCTACAAAATACTATCTCGATGAATGGTAAGCTGTACCGGGGCCATGCTCCATATCTACAAAATACCATCTCGATGAATGGTAAGCTGTACCGGGGCCATGCTCCATATCTGTGTGTGGATAAAGGGTATCAGTTGTTGCAGAATCTTCCTGTGTCTCAACATGTACAAAGTGAACGTAAATAATTCTGAGACAGTTCTACAGATGAAAATGATCAATGAATAATTGCTTTAAGATAGTATAAATCATGCATTTATCTTTCGAATTTGTTTTCAGTGATAAAATTGAAAAATAACCATAATACTTTATCTTTTCAAAAATGAATTATAATTTACCTGAGATTATGATTTACCTGAGTTTATAATTTACCTGAGATTATGATTTACCCGAGATCAGAGGTGTAAGGTGTATATCACCTTATCTATATCACACCTGTATCAATTGACACCTGGCTTATATAATAACTGTATCAGCTGCACAGGATGTGAGATGGTTTTAGTCAGTTTTCGAATTGAGTTACAGCTAAAATATCTTTTACCTGTAAAAGTAAATTATATTTGAACATCTTCTGCCATGAATAAATGACAAAATATCTTTGTTGTCAACATATGCAAATGATGAAATGTTTACATATACTTCCATCAGCATTCCCCATTAGTGATGAAAATCAATTGACCTGTGTAAGTGATGTCAATTTACCTGTGTAAGTGATGTCAATTTACCCATGTAAGTGATGTCAATTTACCCATGTAAGTGATGTCAATTTACCCATGTAAGTGATGTCAATTTACCCGTGTAAGTGATGTCAATCTACCTGTGTAAGTGATAACAATTTACCCGTGTAAGTGATGTCAATTTACCCATGTAAGTGATGTCAATTTACCCATGTAAGTGATGTCAATCTACCCATGTAAGTGATGTCAATTTACCTATGTAAGTGATGTCAATTTACCTGTGTAAGTGATGTCGTCTCACGTAGCATACATTTGGTATTTTCCTATATACAGGTAAGGTGTTGGATGTATGCTAGGTGAGATTTGGTGTCAGTTAGAGAACAATATGATTTAATTACAGGTAAACTATAGTCTGTACTATAAAGTGTCCTACCATATGAATATGAACGTATACATAGGATTGGTTTTTGGTGTACAATTATATTTATTTATAAAATTGTTTCCACTTCATCCATTATAGTCTTCATCATAATAATAGGGAATATCAGATGAAATGTCCTAACTTTACATAGTATTACAGTACAATACAATTTGTTTTATTTAAGTGTCACATATCGATATACACTAAAACTACAGCAGATTTTACAAAAAGTAAAAGCTACATGTATTTCAAAATTTGAATCAATCAGTTATCGACATCCAGCCAAATCTGGCTTATGAGACACTAAAAGTCATTATCACACCTTAAAATAAGTAAAATCACTAGCACTGTACATAATTATATAAAGTTAAAACATAGGTGCCTGTGATACATATGATATAAAGCAGCGTCTAAAGTCGATCTTGTAAAGGTGTAACTGGACGAGAATACCGACCGGTTTCGACTTTTAACTTAAGTTTGTTTACACGACATTCCCAACTTCTCCGTTTTCCTTTTGACCACTAATGTATTTTATAGACTAGTATATCGTGAACGGTTCCATTAATCCTTAACTCATTGACCCCTGAAGACACATTTGAACCCTTCCAATTCAAAGGTTGGAATAGTTCATTATGGAATTTCAGGGTTGAATGAGTTAACCAGAGCCTACAGACCTCCACTTTGTGTTCCACGTCACAGGAACTCCAACCAAGATCGCCACTTGTGGCAACATTGGTCGCATCTCTTCCGGTATCGAAGAAGTAGCGGCACGCTTGATTATTATTTTTTCTTCAAAAATATATAAATTCAGCCAGAGTTACTAGTATATCATAATATAATGTAATCATTTAAAATGACAATGAAGAGTCATTTCACGTTAACTGTACATCATATTGTACACATTACTCCATTATTTATGCAGTATAATAATAAACACATATTCAAAGTAGTTTCATTAAAATATTATTATTCAGTCTATACCACATGCCCACGGTGCTATTAACCAACACTTTATGACGGTATATATGGTACAAATTGTTTTCTTCAATTTTATCTTACGAAGTATATTCCTGTAAAGTATAGAATACATGTATGTCTCAGTAGATTAAATACTTCTTTGCATTCATGGAGACTGGAAGAAAAAGAAATGTTCCTTCAGAACAAAGATATTGTAAGGAATGTACCTCCACAGACATAAAAGATGAATTTTGCTTCTGTTAATTTGTAGTAAATTTCAAAATCGAAGAGTGCGGTTTTCCGACTATTCAGTTGTTAAGTGTCAAAAATAGTAAACAGCTATGCATATTAAGGAAGTTTATCTTTGAAACTATTAGAACCTCTTAGTTGATTATATTATGTATTATGTACATCATTCCTATACATTCTCTATGCATCATTTTTTGTACATCATGTACTACATATAAGGGCTAATAGCCCTGGCTTTGAATAAATGTTGACAATATTGACATTTGTGATATTATGATAAGTGAAAATTATAATTATTTTCCTGTCTACAGTGTATGTCCACACAAAATCAGCTTGAGATTGAAATTTTGCAAACATAACTATAAAATAAAGGAAATATAAAAACAACATTCAGTCAACTGTTATTGTATCAGTTGAAATTTATAGACAATGCATTACAGAATTTTAAACAATCTTTGATATTAAGATTAGTTAATGAGGCTTTACTTAATCAACAATAATTTAAGATTTTAATAGCATGTAGATGGCTAGTACTGTACCTGTTATAATATCTGTAAAATCGTTATTATTTTCAGGTTAAATAAATGTATCCATTTTTTTTTTAATATTCATATTTCATCTACTACCACGTGTCATTATAATTCTTTACAAAGAAAATGTAATATTTCTCTGATTAAAGTAGACATAAGTTCTTAATTATAATATGTATTACAATACCATCTACATCATTTTGAAACAGACTATAACCAAATTGTAATCAGGTGTGAAAATTGAAATGTATGCTAGGTGAGACTAGGTATTTTAGAAATGTATGCTACGTGAGCCTAGGTATTTTAGAAATGTATGCTAGGTGAGACTAGGTATTTTAGAAATGTATGCTAGGTGAGACTAGGTATTTTGGGAATGTATGCTGGGTGAGACTAGGTATTTTAGAAATGTATGCTAAGTGAGACTAGGTATTATAGAAATGTATGCTAAGTGAGACTAGGTATTATAGAAATGTATGCTACGTGAGACTAGGTATTTTAGAAATGTATGCTAAGTGAAACTAGGTATTATAGAAATGTATGCTAAGTGAGACTAGGTATTATAGAAATGTATGCTAGGTGAGACTAGGTATTATAGAAATGTATGCTAGGTGAGACTAGGTATTTTAGAAATGTATGCTAGGTGAGACTAGGTATTTTAGAAATGTATGCTAGGTGAGACTAGGTATTTTAGAAATGTATGCTAGGTGAGACTAAACCGTGTAAGTGATGTCAATTTACCTGTGTAAGTGATGTCAATTTATCTGTGCAATACAGCTGTATTTAGCACAAAGTTTAAATAATGAATAAAAAAGTGTTGAAACTGAGGAAACAAAAGATGTTATCTACAAAATCAGACATATCTGTGTATGTTATTAATCCTACAGAACAGCCCAGTAAGATAGAATCTGAGATCTGATCTTCGATGCGATCTGAGATATGATCCTACATGTCCTATAGGACAGGATCTGCTACTGAATGTGACGGTGACTTTTGTGTAGCCATTACCCTTATCTGATCACGTTTAAGTCAGATGCTGTTGCCAATGTACCGCGCAAACATACAACTATTTTATCAGGAAAATCAAGACATCTTTTATTAATTATCAAAAAAAATCACGATACCATCTTATATTTCTGATGTGATACGGTCTCTGTATGATTTTGACCAGCTGCAGAGACAGGAGACAGCTTGTTCTGTAGACATTTCACAACTCTAGCAGAATATACATGCACCTGTGACTAACTGACACTTAATACAATGTGATACAATTAACGGAATGTACGTTGGTATTAGTACAATATGCCTGCTTGCCACTTTCGTCTCTGACCATGAGCACCGTGACAGAGTAATGTACCTCCGTCAGCAGCGCTCTAGAGCAGCCTCAGAATTTCCCACGTATCCCTGTTGGAGGTTAAGTTATTCCTAATTAAATCATTTTTGAAAATTGAGATTCTCCAACTTATACAGCAGCAGGTATATAATCATTAGGAGACAAGACTATGTCAGGTGACGGTGCGTTCCGCTAATCTAATTTGTATTAACTCCGATCAGATGGTTGGTGGTATAATTGAGAAATTCTTCCTCGTTCAAGACCGTCCTTCCTCCATTTTGTCAATTAGGATGACAAAGATGGAGATCAAACGCGAGACGGTACTTTCAAATGTTTCATCTTTGGGACATAATTTTTTCAATCAAATGTTTCAAAGATTTAGGATTCACAGCGTAATCACGAAGTAATCTGTGATATTAACACCCCCGCGGCTTCCAATTAAACCACGGTGCTCTGTCTCCTTGCTCACACTCACGCAATATGTATCCTTTCCAATTTGCGGAAGGATCGGACACGTGCTTAGCATGTCATTCGCACTGTATTACATGGCAGCCATCGCTGAGATTCTGTGAACACAAAGCTCGACGAAGCACCAGATGTGGAATTCCTAAGGCCTTATTCAATGGAGCATTAATATTTTTTGGAGGGGCATAAAATTACGTAGTCGGCACTCAGCAGGAGGGCACAGGTGTGTCCCCGTCGTGACCACAGAGGGGAGGGCACAGGTGTGTCCCCGTCGTGACCACAGAGGGGAGGTGAACCAACTGTGGTTAGGGGATTGGATCATATGGATAGGGGGACCGGGTATATAATGTATTAATCTGTTTAGTATTTCTATGTTCAGAGGTTTGAATTTATTTAAAGCAATCCAAAGTCATCAGAAGTAATCCCATTACTGAGCACTTTTTTGTCAAAAATACTGAGCTACTTTAGTAGTGACCTTCTTTGTAAAAGCTGACATTTTTTCATTAACAAACATACTCACCATTGTGACAATTGTAAGCATTTTGAAATTTTGTTTTGAAGAATAATGGAAATCATTTTTAAGTAATTATATGTTAAAATTGAATGTTTCCTTTATTTTCTGTTTTTATACATGACCTGGTGCTAAAGTAAATACTGTTAATTCAAAGTCCCAATGGACCAAAGACTGCCTTAAGTAAGTTTAATGTTTTAAAAGATGAAACACATTTCTGAATGGACTAAATTTAAAAAAAAAAAAAAATGAAGATTTTAGTAAAAAATGATGTAGATCTGTTTTTGGGAATTATGAATTCTTCAAATACTAAGCTTTTATCTTCTATTTTGTATAAAAATTGTCTATTTGTTTAATGCAAAAATGTTTTGATGATATTGTGAATGTGATATTTTAATTGTTGTACATTTTAACAAAAATATGCTTAGACTTTCAAAATAGTGAGTATGTTATTTCATTGGTTGGTTGGAAATGTTTAAACGCGTGTACATCATTGTACAGAAATGAATTGTTTTATTGATTGATTTCAGAGTTAACATTTGCTTCAGTTCATATACTATTTGTAAAAAAGTATTTCCAACATCACAGACTGTATAAACCAGAACTTGTATAACGTGGCGAAATATTTCTATCTCAATAATGTTGGGTTTACATTATAATATATTTCGCTAATCTATTTATATAGCCACATACTGACCCCAAAATATATCCCAGGGTGAGAGCAAAGTAAGTTAAGTTCATATATAGAAATTAATCATCTAAATTTCACTGGTTATCAAAATCAAATTTTTGATAGAAACATAGAAGTTGTTGTAAAACTCCAATTTTATTTTCAGATCAATTGTATAATTTACAGAATAGCGGTTGTTCTTTTATTAGCTTTCAATTACTAATTTCTGGGATAAATAATCACATATCTTATTTGCGCAGAATTAAAATGTGGTTATAATTAGGTAGCTATGATATCAAATGTTTTTGTTTACAAACAGGGCTATTTTTTTACCCTCATCTTGACACGGGAAAGCATGCTGCGAAGAATTATGGTCAAATTTTATGGAAAACACAGACATTTAAGATAATTAGCAAAGAATCCTCCCTTCAAAAATCTTTGGAGGCCGTTTCCCATAGTGTTAAGTTACCAAGCTCGGAGATGACTAAGCTGGCTGTACAGTTTCATAAGGCGTGCTAGAGGGCCTTTCATTATTAAAGGCAAAAGCTGAAGTTATTCCTTGCAGCATCTCAAAACATGTGGAAATACTTGTTCTCTGTGAAATTGACATGGAGCGATGTAGATTTTATGTTGAAATGTATCCCCCTGACACCAGATTACCTGTGTGTTGTCTGACCTGCTAAATTAATAAACACCATGTGTAGAGGCAAACTGAGCACCAAATAGAAACAAACCGGCTTCTTTTTATTATTTTCATTTTGCAAAACCTGACCTCCACACAGCAGGGACCACAGGTGTGCTCTCCTGCTTTTATGTGAATGCTGAGGGGAAAAAAATTCACAGAGAAAAAAAATTAGAAAAGTATGAAGAAGCAGGTGATTTGTAAAGCATTAATGTTGGTTTGACATATCCCAGGCGATAGCGTTTAATTACGTATCAATGCAGTTCGGCTATAAGTAACACTGTCGTTTTCATGTCTATCCATGTTTTCGGCACGCTCCAATGAGGGGGAATTCACTGTAGTATAAAAAACATAGGCTGCGGTCAACTGCATGTGTTCGGGGTAACCACAATATGGGGGTTTTGCAGTGAAACGTTGCACCAGACAAGTTTACTTGCCATCTTAATTTACACTTGAGAAAACTTGCTTAATGGGCAGAGGAAGTGTACAGGTCATGGCATAGCCAGTGAACCATCCCTTCGACGAGTGTTTTGGTCGTAAAGTTGAAGTCTTTGACAATCTCTTACAATTAGACCATTTCCTACAGTGCCACCTGGTGGTTTAAACACATCAAACTGTCCACTTCAAGAAGAGGGCAGTTCATTCCATAAAACTTCTTGCCCGTCCACTTGAACAAATCTCCTACTATTTTTTATGTGGCCAAACCATTTGCCCACGTGGTCCAGCCGTGTACCTCTGTCTTGTACAAGATTGGAACAAAAGCTGAAGGCGATTTCTAGAAAGTCTTTTTTGTTTGTAAATAGTCACCTTTAACTTCGGTTTGATACAGTTACTATGGGGACATTCAAATTAAGGACCAATCCTGTAGTTGACACAGACTGGGTTAGCCAATATTTACCAGACAGATCTGGCTTCGATTCCTGGTCTCGGCCACCACAATATTTGTTACAATCAGATTATGATAAACAACCAGTCACAAATTACTGGCTCAGCTAGCAGGAATTTTATTTTAGATCTCAGTCCAAGCCTAAATCCTAGCAGATGCAATGAGAAACATGTAAAATATGTTTTGTCTGTTGGCAGGTTTCTGCCCTCCACCCACATGCTTATAAATCTACAGAAAATAGTTTTTTGTTGCAGTAAATGGCCCTGTTTATTTCTTAACCTTCCAACCTGTTTCTCCTCTTTATTTCTTAACCTACCAACCTGTTTCTCCTCTATATTTCTTAACCTTCCAACCTGTTTCTCCTCTATATTTCTTAACCTTCCAACCTGTTTCTCCTCTATATTTCTTAACCTTCCAACCTGTTTCACCTCTAAATTTCTTAACCTTCCAACCTGTTTCTCCTCTATATTTCATAACCTACCAACCTGTTTCTCCTCTATATTTCTTAACCTTCCAACCTGTTTCTCCTCTTTATTTCTTAGCCTACCAACCTGTTTCTCCTCTATATTTCTTAACCTTCCAACCTGTTTCTCCTCTATATTTCATAACCTACCAACCTGTTTCTCCTCTATATTTCTAAACCTTCCAACCTGTTTCTCCTCTAAATTTCTTAACCTTCCAACCTGTTTCTCCTCTATATTTCTTAACCTTCCAACCTGTTTCTCCTCTTTATTTCTTAGCCTACCAACCTGTTTCTCCTCTATATTTCTTAACCTTCCAACCTGTTTCTCCTCTTTATTTCTTAACCTACCAACCTGTTTCTCCTCTATATTTCTTAACCTTCCAACCTGTTTCTCCTCTTTATTTCTTAGCCTACCAACCTGTTTCTCCTCTATATTTCTTAACCTTCCAACCTGTTTCACCTCTAAATTTCTTAACCTTCCAACCTGTTTCTCCTCTATATTTCTTAACCTTCCAACCTGTTTCTCCTCTTTATTTCTTAGCCTACCAACCTGTTTCTCCTCTATATTTCTTAACCTTCCAACCTGTTTCTCCTCTATATTTCATAACCTACCAACCTGTTTCTCCTCTATATTTCTTAACCTTCCAACCTGTTTCTCCTCTATATTTCTTAACCTTCCAACCTGTTTCTCCTCTATATTTCTTAACCTTCCAACCTGTTTCTCCTCTTTATTTCTTAGCCTACCAACCTGTTTCTCCTCTATATTTCTTAACCTTCCACCCTGTTTCTCCTCTTAATTTTCTTAACCTTCCAACCTGTTTCTCCTCTAAATTTCCTAACCTTCCAACCTGTTTCTCCTCTAAACTCCTTCTTTTTATGTCCTCTGCATCAACATAAGCCTAGATACCCCTCTACATCAACAAAAGCCTAGATACCCCTCTACATCAACATAAGCCTGGATACCCCTCTAAATCAACATAAGCCTAGATATCCCTCTACATCAACATAAACCTAGATATCCCTCTACATCAACATAAGCCTAGATATCCCTCTCCATCAACATAAGCCTAGATACCCCTCTACATCAACATAAGCCTGGATACCCCTCTGCATCAACATAAGCCTAGATATCCCTCTACATCAACATAAACCTAGATATCCCTCTACATCAACATAAGCCTAGATACCCCTTGTGTGAGGGATAACTCTGAGTAAAGGAGTGGGTAACAACACCGATATTGTGACCAGCCCTATTTATTGTTTTATGATTGATACCCAGTGACCCTGGGGTGTGTTAACAGAACAACAGGTGTGTTCATTATGGCTAACGACTTACATGATACCTGTTAAACTTGTACCTGACCTTGACTCCAACACTTTATGGCTGCTTCACTCAAACACACCTTACATCTGATCGTTAGCAGGTATGTTTTTATTTTCGGTCATTGCCATGTGTTTGGCTGACTCCCTATACCGGCATGTTTTGGTAGCCTGTAGGAATTCCGCTGGCTTTACCCTTGCATTGCGTCAAGGTAGCTTGGGTAAGGGTGTGATCGGCACCTGAATCCTGCTGCTGAGTTGTTTGGCCAACGTCGCAATATTGGTCTGGTTCATATTCGTTTAATGAATTATGTTCAGTATAGGGATTACACATGAAATATGATGGGGTGATCATTCAAAGTAAACAGATGTTTTATTTATCCTAGCAGAAGGTTTCTGATCCATTAACTTGCACTAAAAATCTCCAGATTAAAGAAGACCTTCTTCGCCATCCAATGTTTAGAACAATCTCTGATTGAGTAAAATCTCCTCAGCCATCCACTATCTGAGGTAATCTCTGATTGAGTTAGATCTCCCCAGCCATCCAATGTCTAAGGTGATCTAGGATTGAGTAAGATCTCCCCAGCCATCCAATGTCTAAGGTGATCTAGGATTGGGTTAGATCTACCCACCCATCCAATATCTAAGGTGATCTAGGATTGAGTTAGATCTACCCACCCATCCAATGTCAAAGGCAATCTCTAATTGAGTTAGATCTCCCCACCCATCCAATGTCTAAGGCAATCTCTAATTGAGTTAGATCTCCCCACCCATCCAATGTCAAAGGCAATCTCTAATTGAGTTAGATCTCCCCACCCATCCAATGTCTAAGGCAATCTCTGATTGAGTTAGATCTACCCAGCCATCCAATGTCTAAAGCAATCTATAATTGAGTAAGATCTCCCCAGCCATCCAATGTCTAAGGCAATATCTGTTTGAGTTAGATCTCCCCAGCCATCCAATGTCTAAAGCAATCCCTGATTGAGTAAGATCTCCCCAGCCATCCAATGTCTAAGGCAATATCTGTTTGAGTTAGATCTCCCCAGCCATCCAATGTCTAAAGCAATCCCTGATTGAGTAAGATCTCCCCAGCCATCCAATGTCTAAGGCAATCTCTAATTGAGTAAGATCTCCCCAGCCATCCAATGTCTAAGGCAATCTCTGATTGAGTTAGATCTACCCAGCCATCCAATGTCTAAAGCAATCTATAATTGAGTAAGATCTCCCCAGCCATCCAATGTCTAAGGCAATATCTGTTTGAGTTAGATCTCCCCAGCCATCCAATGTCTAAAGCAATCCCTGATTGAGTAAGATCTCCCCAGCCATCCAATGTCTAAGGCAATCTCTAATTGAGTAAGATCTCCCCAGCCATCCAATGTCTAAGGCAATCTCTGATTGAGTTAGATCTACCCAGCCATCCAATGTCTAAGGCAATCTCTGTTTGAGTTAGATCTCCCCAGCCATCCAATGTCTAAAGCAATCTCTGTTTGAGTTAGATCTCCCCAGCCATCCAATGTCTAAAGCAATCTCTGATTGAGTTAGATCTCCCCAGCCATCCAATGTCTAAGGCAATCTCTAATTGAGTTAGATCTCCCCAGCCATCCAATGTCTAAGGCAATCTCTGATTGAGTTAGATCTACCCAGCCATCCAATGTCTAAAGCAATCTCTGTTTGAGTTAGATCTCCCAAACCATCCAATGTCTAAAGCAATCTCTGATTGAGTTAGATCTCCCCAGCCATCCAATGTCTAAGGCAATCTCTAATTGAGTTAGATCTCCCCAGCCATCCAATGTCAAAAGCAATCTCTGTTTGAGTTAGATCTCCCAAGCCATCCAATGTCTAAAGCAATCTCTGATTGAGTTAGATCTCCCCAGCCATCCAATGTCTAAGGCAATCTCTAATTGAGTAAGATTTCCCCAGCCGTCCAATGTCTAAGGCAATCTCTGATTGAGTTAGATCTCCCCAGCCATCCAATGTCTAAGGCAATCTCTGTTTGAGTTAGATCTACCCAGCCATCCAATGTCTAAGGCAATCTCTGATTGAGTAAGATCTCCCCAGACATCCAATGTCTAAGGCAATCTCTGTTTGAGTTAGATCTACCCAGCCATCCAATGTCTAAAGCAATCTCTGATTGAGTTAGATCTCCCCAGCCATCCAATGTCTAAGGCAATCTCTGTTTGAGTTATATCTACCCAGCCATCCAATGTCTAAAGCAATCTCTGATTGAGTAAGATCTCCCCTGCCATCCAATGTCTAAGACAATCTCTGATTGAGTAAGATCTCCCCAGCCATCCAATGTCTAAGGCAATCTCTGATTGAGTTAGATTTCCCCAGCTGTCCAATGTCTAAGGCAATCTCTAATTGAGTTAGATCTCCCCAGCCATCCAATGTCTAAGGCAATCTCTAATTGAGTTAGATTTCCCCAGCCGTCCAATGTCTAAGGCAATCTCTAATTGAGTTAGATTTCCCCAGCTGTCCAATGTCTAAGGCAATCTCTAATTGAGTTAGATTTCCCCAGCCGTCCAATGTCTAAGGCAATCTCTAATTGAGTTAGATCTACCCAGCCATCCAATGTCTAAGGCAATATCTGATTGAGCCAGATCTCCCCAGCCAGATCTACCCAGCCATCCAATGTCTAAAGCAATCTCTGATTGAGTAAGATCTCCCCAGCCATCCAATGTCTAAGGCAATCTCTGATTGAGTTAGATCTACCCATCCGTTCAATGTCTAAGGCAATCTCTAATTGAGTTAGATCTCTCCAGCCATCCAATGTCTAAGGCAATCTCTGATTGAGTTAGATCTACCCAGCCGTTCAATGTCTAAGGCAATCTCTAATTAAGTTAGATCTCCCCAGCCATCCAATGTCTAAGGCAATCTCTAATTGAGTTAGATCTCCCCAGCCATCCAATGTCTAAGTCAATCTCTAATTGAGTTAGATCTCCCCAGCCGTCCAATGTCTAAGTCAATCTCTAATTGAGTTAGATCTCCCCAGCCGTCCAATGTCTAAGTCAATCTCTAATTGAGTTAGATCTCCCCAGCCGTCCAATGTCTAAGTCAATCTCTAATTGAGTTAGATCTCCCCAGCCATCCAATGTCTAAGGTAATCTCTGATTGAGTTAGATTTCCCCAGCCGTCCAATGTCTAAGGCAATCTCTTATTGAGTTAGATCTCCCCAGCCATCCAATGTCTAAGGCAATCTTTAATTGAGTTAGATTTCCCCAGCCGTCCAATGTCTAAGGCAATCTCTAATTGAGTTAGATCTACCCAGCCGTCCAATGTCTAAGGCAATATCTGATTGAGCCAGATCTCCCAAGCCATCCAATGTCTAAGAAAATGATAATGACATTGGGTAGATTTTTTTCCAAGCAGAAGAACCAACTTTCCTCCATCTTACCAAAGTCAATAATCTTCCAAGAATATAACTGTCCTCACTGTAACTGGAATATAAATTTCTGCAATCTGACCAATTTTGGAGTGTGTCATGTTGTTGAGTTCTGACTGTATTGTGGCTGTGCTGTATATACTGTGGCATGTTGTTGAGTTCTGACTGTATTGTGGCTGTGCTGTATATACAGTGTCATGTTAGTGAGTTCTGACTGTATTGTGGCTGTGCTGTATATACAGTGTCATGTTGTTGAGTTCTGACTGTATTGTGGCTGTGCTGTATATACAGTGTCATGTTGTTGAGTTCTGACTGTATTGTGGCTGTGCTGTATATACAGTGTCATGTTGTTGAGTTCTGACTGTATTGTGGCTGTGCTGTATATACAGTGTCATGTTGTTGAGTTCTGACTGTATTGTGGCTGTGCTGTATATACAGTGTCATGTTGTTGAGTTCTGACTGTATTGTGGCTGTGCTGTATATACAGTGTCATGTTGTTGAGTTCTGACTGTATTGTGGCTGTGCTGTATATACAGTGTCATGTTGTTGAGTTCTGACTGTATTGTGGCTGTGCTGTATATACAGTGTCATGTTGTTGAGTTCTGACTGTATTGTGGCTGTGCTGTATATACAGTGTCATGTTGTTGAGTTCTGACTGTATTGTGGCTGTGCTGTATATACAGTGTCATGTTGTTGAGTTCTGACTGTATTGTGGCTGTGCTGTATATACAGTGTCATGTTGTTGAGTTCTGACTGTATTGTGGCTGTGCTGTATATACAGTGTCATGTTGTTGAGTTCTGACTGTATTGTGGCTGTGCTGTATATACAGTGTCATGTTGTTGAGTTCTGACTGTATTGTGGCTGTGCTGTATATACAGTGTCATGTTGTTGAGTTCTGACTGTATTGTGGCTGTGCTGTATATACAGTGTCATGTTGTTGAGTTCTGACTGTATTGTGGCTGTGCTGTATATACAGTGTCATGTTGTTGAGTTCTGACTGTATTGTGGCTGTGCTGTATATACAGTGTCATGTTGTTGAGTTCTGACTGTATTGTGGCTGTGCTGTATATACAGTGTCATGTTGTTGAGTTCTGACTGTATTGTGGCTGTGCTGTATATACAGTGTCATGTTGTTGAGTTCTGACTGTATTGTGGCTGTGCTGTATATACAGTGTCATGTTGTTGAGTTCTGACTGTATTGTGGCTGTGCTGTATATACAGTGTCATGTTGTTGAGTTCTGACTGTATTGTGGCTGTGCTGTATATACAGTGTCATGTTGTTGAGTTCTGACTGTATTGTGGCTGTGCTGTATATACAGTGTCATGTTGTTGAGTTCTGACTGTATTGTGGCTGTGCTGTATATACAGTGTCATGTTGTTGAGTTCTGACTGTATTGTGGCTGTGCTGTATATACAGTGTCATGTTGTTGAGTTCTGACTGTATTGTGGCTGTGCTGTATATACAGTGTCATGTTGTTGAGTTCTGACTGTATTGTGGCTGTGCTGTATATACAGTGTCATGTTGTTGAGTTCTGACTGTATTGTGGCTGTGCTGTATATACAGTGTCATGTTGTTGAGTTCTGACTGTATTGTGGCTGTGCTGTATATACAGTGTCATGTTGTTGAGTTCTGACTGTATTGTGGCTGTGCTGTATATACAGTGTCATGTTGTTGAGTTCTGACTGTATTGTGGCTGTGCTGTATATACAGTGTCATGTTGTTGAGTTCTGACTGTATTGTGGCTGTGCTGTATATACAGTGTCATGTTGTTGAGTTCTGACTGTATTGTGGCTGTGCTGTATATACAGTGTCATGTTGTTGAGTTCTGACTGTATTGTGGCTGTGCTGTATATACAGTGTCATGTTGTTGAGTTCTGACTGTATTGTGGCTGTGCTGTATATACAGTGTCATGTTGTTGAGTTCTGACTGTATTGTGGCTGTGCTGTATATACAGTGTCATGTTGTTGAGTTCTGACTGTATTGTGGCTGTGCTGTATATACAGTGTCATGTTGTTGAGTTCTGACTGTATTGTGGCTGTGCTGTATATACAGTGTCATGTTGTTGAGTTCTGACTGTATTGTGGCTGTGCTGTATATACAGTGTCATGTTGTTGAGTTCTGACTGTATTGTGGCTGTGCTGTATATACAGTGTCATGTTGTTGAGTTCTGACTGTATTGTGGCTGTGCTGTATATACAGTGTCATGTTGTTGAGTTCTGACTGTATTGTGGCTGTGCTGTATATACAGTGTCATGTTGTTGAGTTCTGACTGTATTGTGGCTGTGCTGTATATACAGTGTCATGTTGTTGAGTTCTGACTGTATTGTGGCTGTGCTGTATATACAGTGTCATGTTGTTGAGTTCTGACTGTATTGTGGCTGTGCTGTATATACAGTGTCATGTTGTTGAGTTCTGACTGTATTGTGGCTGTGCTGTATATACAGTGTCATGTTGTTGAGTTCTGACTGTATGGTGGCTGTGTATCAGACATCAGAATACCTGTTGATGGTTCACTTAGGTTGTGTTCTATTTTCTACAGATGATTGTTCACAGATTCAGGTTTATTTTCAGCGCCTGCCATGTGGTTTTGTTGGCGTCACTTCTCCACTTGGTATACCTACGTGTTTACAATGGCCACATGTCTGTGTGTATGGGGTGTTTTTTGTACCTAGTTTGTACTGTAAGGAGCAGGTGCTATCCCAGACATAACAGCACTTCCTCAACTGATTAACAAGGCCGAGAGCTGCCAATTATTTCCTATTGTACAACCCAAGTGGCCTTCAGATATGTCTCTAGTTCTAACACTGGTAACAATGTATTAGAGATGGGGGTTCATGTCCCAAGGCAGGACTGGGAATTTGTTTTATGTTACGGTTTTTTAACTTTTTTGTTACACATTCCTTACTTATTCAATATCTAGGAATTGCTGTACATATTTTCGTTTTTATCAGCCAAGTTTCTGATATGCTGCGACAATAAATTACCAGATCAACGTTAAAGTATGTCATACTACAATCCTAATATGGTTACTTGTCAAATGCATTCGGTATATTGTACAATAATGTAACACATTATCTGAGAAAAAACATTTTGTTAATCTTTAATATAATATTAATTTTGTTACCGCAAGTATGATCTTTTTAGCATTCTACAATTTTGCCATGTAACAACCCTTGGTCAATCACCATGTGTTATTAGACGATAGACCATGGGCGTGCATGTATGATTTTTCAACAAACCAACATTCTTCTAAAAACCTCCCGCACTAATGTAAACAAGCCTTTATGAACATTATAGTGTACACCAATGAGTATATATATGTTTGTGTTTTACAGAGATCAGGGGCAGATAACTCTAAACAGATACAGCAATGGTTGATGGTCCTTAAGGAGCACAGTTCCTCAGAGCAGTGTCCACTTCTACAGGTCAGCTGTGCCAAGGTCATAGGTCAGAATGTGGACCTCCTGCTGGTTGACTCGGAAAACAAACTAGGTTGGTATGAAATACAGCATTTATTTGTATTTGTATGAATAATATTTCATATTTCATAATTACATCATACACTTTAAAAGAAAAATATATGGAGAACCCTTGATCTCCAGGTTCCTATTCGGATGCTCTGCCACTGAGCTAAAGGGAAATTCCCTCTAGCTCGAAGCTAGAGGGCGACCATAATCCTATGTACAATTAAAATCTGCCACAGGAGCAATATAGCCAGAAAGCCCGTTTCTTTCCCAGACGTATTCCTAGTTATACAGTAGGCACTTTTGGTGAGACAGGACTTTTATCAAAAGGTTTCTGTTTATATTATTGATGTTTCAGTTTTGAATTTGTGGTTACATTTAGATTGGCAGTTGGAGGGTAGGGTTACTAGAAGTGTTTACTGTTTTGTTTATTTTGTCAATTCATCGTATTACAAATTTTTTAAAAATATCACTGCTATAAATGGTACATCGTTTATAGTATATGTATCCCTCTCTCTATAAAGTAGATATAAAACTGTATACAGTAGATAGAAAACGTTATACAGTAGATAGAAAACTGTATACAGTAGATAGAAAACGTTATACAGTAGATAGAAAACTGTATACAGTAGATAGAAAACATTATACAATAGATAGAAAACGTTATACAATAGATATAAAACGTTACACAGTAGATATAAAACTGTATACAGTACATATAAAACTGTATACAGTAGATAGAAAACGTTATACAGTAGATAGAAAACTGTATACAGTAGATAGAAAACGTTATACAGTAGATAGAAAACTGCATACAGTAGATAGAAAACGTTATACAGTAGATAGAAAACTGTATACAGTAGATAGAAAACGTTATACAGTACATATAAAACTGTATACATTAGATAGAAAAGGTTATACAGTAGATAGAAAACTGTATACAGTACGTATAAAACTGTATACAGTAGATATAATATGTTATACAGTAGATATAAAACTGTATACAGTACATACATGTATAACCGATTATACACTACATGTACTGTGAACAGAAACAGCACAGAAGAAAGATTTAGGCGATTTAACTTTTAACTGCTTCCTATTCCATTTTATAATATTTTCATATTCCGAATAGTTATTGAAGTTGCTTATCTAAAGGACCTAGAAGTAAAGTTGATGTGACAACATATTTTTGGTGGGTTTTTTTCCTTTTAGCTACGCTTTAATTTTCCCTGAAGAATTGCCCTCGTTACCTGCGGTTGATTTGTTGTCTAGATAATGTAATCAGTGATGTTATGTTATCATGTCAAAGTTATGAAACTTTGATGGCAATTTTTAAGTGACCTCAGAAACGCTTAAAAAATAAATTCTTCTTTTGCAGCAAGGCAAAAGCTGAAATAGATTAAATTCTTCATATTCTCAAATCAGCATAAAATACTGATTGCAAAATTATTGTCAGAAGTCAGTTTCATAATTTCAGTGAAAAGGATAAAGAGGTATGGCGGAAAACTGCCTGTATTTCCCTTAGTCGGCATTTTTGAAAATGGAAAAAATTAATAATGAGTAAGTAATTTTTAGTAGCAAAAATGCATGGAATAGATATAAATATTGAATATGAATTTTTGAACTGTTGAGATATTCGGTATTGTTAATATAATACTGCAAATATAGCCATATTCACTATATCTATGAAAGTGACGGGGTTTCCCAGACTTAAAAAAATACTTTTAATACTTTCCGATCCGAGGACCATCTTTTGAATAAACTTTTTGATTCCGTGATGTAATATGCAAAAACAAATCGTATGACGGAAAAGTGGTCCTCCTTTGGGAAAGTGCTCAAAATAATGAAAAACAGGGTTGATCAAGTTTTCAAAACTGCGACAGATGTTTCTTGGCTTAAAGGAGTTTGTATTTCCATGTTCGTCTATGTCCGGTGTAGCCTAATGTGTAACGCAGTTAGCTTGTGACCAGAAATATGAACGGTGTAGGTTCGAATTCACATTCAGATTCACTTTTTTTCTTCTTTCTTTTTTAATATTTAGGCAAGTGATCATTTTCCTTAGTAAAGTGAAAAATAGTTTTCAAATCAATTGAACATTTTATTGATATTTTAATAACTTACCTATTGATTTTTCTTCTATGGGATCATGTTAACAAATCCCTGTACGCGTGCACAGTCCAGCTACACTTTGTTTTATGAATTGTTTTACACTCCAATTGGCACTAGTATTTTTATATTAAAAAAAAAAGGCAAAGGGAAAAAAAAAAGTGTTATTATCGAAAACCGAACATGCAGGAAATTCATCGTCGAGGACAGTCTCATTTATTAGCTCACCTGCCCAAAGGGCAAGTGATCTTATGCCATGGTGCGGCGTCCGTCGGTCGTCCGTCGTTCTTTTCAGTAACCAAAAGGCTTAGGATNATTACCTTGACCCACGTTCAACCTAATGTCCTTGTTCGACATTCAAGGTCACAGGCGTCATATGTTTAAATCTTTTAATAGGTTCTTATGAATCAAACACTGATATTCTGCCTGTAGTTGTATTTTAGCCCACTTTTTAGATTACAAGTGTGAGATTAATACCAGGTGAGCGATTCAGGCCCATTGGGCCTCTTGTTTTAAATGCAGGAAGACTTCAGCACAAAGTAAGGAGCGCAATACATGTGTAAGACATGCTATTCGAAAGCTATATGTAATTTTACCATTCCAAGGTACAGGAAGAACAAAATCAAGATGCGTGCTTTTTAAGAAAGCTTGTAACGGCATGATGTAGGCAATAGCAATGAGAATTTAATCCTTTCAAACTTGGTAATGATTGTACGATCTTGTGTTTTATACAGCATAAGCCGAAATAAGCATTTTGTTGAGTCTTTATCGTGAAACGCATGTATTGATAGCCATGACCTTAAATTCCTCTGTTTACAATAATCTATTCTTAGATACGGGATTCCGATAGAGCTATACCTGTATAGAAATACCTGAGTACGCGTCATAACAGTACACGGTTGGACGCGCGCACTAGCAGGTCATAGATTTGGGGGAATAGGCATAGCAACCCGCCATAGCTCTTTGTTTTATTCTGCGGAAGAATTCTGTCATTTTTCATTTCACTTATTCAATTTAAATTAATGTGATATGATATAAACACAATTTTCAGACAGCCATGCATACTTCCCAGCCTTTCAAAAGAGAAACGGCATTCAAAATTCTTTTTTAAACCTTTCTTAAAAGTATAGAAAAAACTAGAGTTTGATAATATTATACTCATGTTTGAGTTTGTTCTGTACAATGCATTTAATAAATTTCAACAAAAAGTAAAAATAAATTCTGATGTTTTCAAATAATTTTAAAAGTATGGTGTACTCTCAAAGTTCTCACAACTTTTAATAAAGAGCCTACAAGAAAAACTACAGCTGATAAATAGTGGTTTGTGTCAAACCTTTAAGTATAACACCAAAATTACATGGATGCAAAACAATACCTGCACACTACCTGGCTGACTGGGAATTTGTACAGTAATTGAAATATTTAATTTGTCAAACTGATTGAGATTTTACTGTATTTGAAAAATATCATTAATTATGTCAGGTTCTGCAGGCACTGTATCCCTTGTATAGCCATGTGGCATATTAAATCTGAGTTACTTCCCTTCCACTGGAACCGCCAACCCATTTGATGATCTAGGGTGCTCAGGTGCCATAGACCATACTTATCTATGAAACGAAAAACCTGAGAAGATAAATAAATCTGTATTACAATTGAGACATTTAGATAGATAGATAAAGATAACAATTAAAGAACAACACAGGGTCATTATGGAATTTGCAAAAAGCCCATAACAAACTTAGGTATTGCTATATATACAGTTACTGTAAATCTTCAGTCAGTTGGTTGATAACCTGTGTACAAAGGTATTGTCTCAGATTTAAACGCTTCATGAATTCTGTTTCCAAAGGACACTGAAAATTGTTTCTCATGATGGTCTGTTTTCATCTACTCGTTAGGTACGGTAATATGTAAATGCATATGTTCTGCTTTAAAGTAAAATCCCTGTGAAACACCAACTTGTTGGAGATTTTTTCTATCATATAACTTACCTTTAGTAAAATAAAAGCTTACATGTTTTATTTCACAAAACTAAATGAAAGAAAACAAAGAGAAATGGCATCTTATTTATACACATATAACAGGAGAGATAAAAATGCATGGCCAGACTGGGATTCGAACCCAAGACCTTTAGACTCTAGACAGATGCTCTAACAAATTCAGCTATGGACTAGGTCCAGTTCTGCTATATTCCTCCCACCTCCAACAAAGTCGTTTGCACCCAAAGACACACGAGACCCTTAACTACCCTTCATGGGTGTATTTAGTGCCAAAAGTAACAGGAGATAACATAGACACAGCCATTCCAGGATTCAAACCCGGTACCGCCTCATCTCTAGAACTGGTTGCCAACAATCGACCCAGTCCAGTTCCCCTACAAACATAACAGCGGCGCGGCTGCTATGTTAAAATAAAATATTTATATGATGATGATGTTATTCTATTGAGTACCATTTAAGAAGTAATCTTGATCAGGTCCCAGGTGTCACAAAGTAACATATTCAGTTACATAGAAATCAAATTTCTTAAACATATTTGTTTGATTGGAAACAAATTTGTTCCAGTAGTGCTTTTCTCCCAAATAGGTACTGTAATCATATGATTCCACAGTCGGTGATACATAATACCATTTCCAATATTAGGTATTTTATGGTCATATAAATACATTGAAAAGTGCCATAGAAGGCGATTAATTAACTGTCTATGTGGTAGATATGTTAACTCTCCTGGTTCAGGTCTTCCCTGATGATCTGATTGTAGGACATGTACGTTTGATATCATTCCAAACGATCAATAAACAGCTTTGGGAGGTTAATTATAACCGTCCCTGTTTGTTACCTGTAGGCCTTTAACCGCCACAGATCTAAACAGGGTAGATAACTCTCACTTATTGTTTCAATAAACCCTGTGACCTGGGTGAAAACTTGGGTGTGACTGACCGTTGACACTCTGGTTCACTGGTGACCGCCTCTCTATGGATTAGTTATGTCAGCCTACCTTAATTAATGTTTTCCAACTCGATACCCTCACTTTTGTTCAAAGTATTTGTTAGGATATGAACTCAATAATTACAGCCATTTTTGGTGATTTCAGTCAATATTTGGACCTCACCTGTCGTTTACATTGTCTTAAAGTTTCATTGTCTTGTTGATCCGCTCACAAAGAATAATGGATTTTAACCCCCACAGAACGTGCAAATCTTATGATTTCTTAAAATGTCCCACCGAGACTGGCTGATTCATGGAGCAACATTCCGGCAGAAATCCATAAAGATTACATGTGAATCTTAGTGAACCTTTGTCAGCTGTCATGAGTCTACTTTAGAACTGAAGAGACAATCCTTCCTGATCATGTTTCAATAAACAATAGTGATCACTTATTCCTATCTGATGGGTAACATATGGTAAAAACGGGGTCTCTTGTTAACGTCAAGAGTCCCGACACTTTTCTACTGTATACAGGCATTGAAAAGATATTTTCCAGTGAAATTGATTTTAATTCCTCTTTATTTATTTACACAAGGCCAATGATATGTTGCAGGCCTTTTTAGGGAGTTTGCACATTTTGAAATTCTTTCCCGTTTTGTTGCTGAAAAGTAAAACATTACAAATGAAGCTCTATTGATAGTGAAGTGGTCCAGGGTTGGAATCCCAGTAACAGAGATTTTTTTGTTAATACTTCTATACATAAAGCAAATGGGCAAGCTAGCAACTCCAAGTCAGAAAAATGTAGAACACAATGGAACTCTTCTTTGTGGAGATACAAAACAGTGCACATAGACTCTGTACCTTAAATCAAAAGGAAAGTTAAGAATGAAATATTTTTAGGGTGGTACCTGAATACAGGGGACAGGATTTGTTTGTTGTCACAGATTTGTTTAAAGTAGTATCTGAAAATCAATAACTTTAAATCTGTGATATATTGAACTCCCAGATGTTGTTTATCTCCTGCAGGAAACATTAAAGGAGATATGTATTTACCAGTATATAACATCTAAATCAGCTGTCATCATCTCAGCATAAGCCGTTTATTTCTGTACTAGAGTTGAATTGACCTATCTTTAACAACATCCTTATTTAAGTGTTAAATTGACCTGTCTATAAAGGACACCTGTATACAAGTGTTACATTGACCTGTCTATAAAGACATCTTATACAAGTGTTAAATGGGCCTGTCTATAAAGGACACATGTATTCAAGTGCTAAATTGACCTGTGTATAAAGGACACCTGTATCCCCCTGTTAAATTGACCTGTCTATAAAGGGCACCTGTATACAAGTGTAAAATTGCCCTGTCTATAAAGGACACTTGTATACAAGTATTAAATTGACCGGTCTATAAAGACATCTTATACAAGTGTTAAATTGTCTTGTCTATAAAAGACACCTGTATACAAGTCCTAAATTGACCTGTCTATAAAGACATCTTTATACAAGTGTTAAATTTACCTGTCTATAAAGGACACCTGTATACAAGTGTTAAATTTACCTGTCTATAAAGGACACCTGTATACAAGTG
>NW_018405816.1:555779-559227 GCF_002113885.1 Mizuhopecten yessoensis
CAAGTGTTAAATTGACCTGTCTATAAAGGACACCTGTATACAAGTGTTAAATTGACCTCTCTACAATGGACACCTCCATACTAATGTAAATTTGACCTGTCTATAAAGAATACATCCCTACTTATGTAATATTGACCTGTCTATGAAAAGATACCTGTATCAGAATGACAAGTTATAAAACAGAAATAAATTAGTATTATTGATAAGACATTATTGACTATGGTAGAATGTAATTCATTGTACATTATACCAGTTGTTAGTTACAAAGTTTATTGATTCATTTTAAGGAGTGTTGAGTTAGAAATGGAGACCCATCCTGTCCTCTCCCTGACTTATCACTTCATACATGTGTTATTTGAATGCTAAAGCTGTTGAAAATGGAGAAAAAGTAAACAAAACTCACCATAAATCACTGTGTTATGTGAGACAGATGATTTGCCGGGGCATATTTATGGCCCTGTTTGGCTGATGGGACCCCCAGGAAGGCGACTGCAGGGAAGAAGAGGGGGATAGTCAGGGTGGAAGAGGGGGATAGTCAGGGTAGAGGAAGGTGATAGTTAGGGTGGAAGAGGGGGATAGTCAAGGTCGAGGAGGGGGATAGTCAGGGTGCAGGAGGGGGATAGTCAGGGTGGAAGAGGGAGATAGTCAGGGTGCAAGAAGGGGATAGTCAGGGTGGAAGAGGGAGATAGTCAGGGTAGAGGAAGGTGATAGTTAGGGTGCAGGAGGGGGATAGTCAGGGTTGAAGAGGGAGATAGTCAGGGTGGAGGAGGGGGATAATCGGGGTGGAAGAGGGGGATAGTCAGGTTGGAAGAGGGTGATAGTCAGGATGAAAGAGGGGAATAGTCAGGTTGGAAGAGGGGGGTAGTCAGGGTAGAGAGGGGAATAGTCCCAGTGTTTAGGTAATATACAGTTATAATCTGACATTTACAAAAGCTGTCATGAACAAACAAAAGGCCCATGGGGTTTGTATTGCACACCTGTTTTAATTTGTGAAGAGGTTGAATATTTTACAATTCATGACCATGGTGAATAAGTTGATGATCTGACTATTCTGAACAAACAACAATAACGCTACTTGTCAAGGACAATAAGGGGGACATTTCCACTGTTTCTAAAGGTATAGGGATATTCTTCAGAAGAAATTGAATATCTCTCGAAAAATCAACAAGCACACACAAGTAACACCAGAAAATCCATTTGCACATATATAAACATATATATATTACAGTATTACAGTATTATGGATATTACAGTATTACAGTATTATAGATATTACAGTATTATAGATATTACAGTATTACAGTTTTATAGATATTACAGTATGACAGTATTACAGTATTATAGATATTACAGTATGACAGTATTACAGTATTATAGATAATACAGTATAACAGTATTATAGATATTACAGTATTATAGATATTATAGTATTACAGTATTATAGATATTACAGTATGACAGTATTACAGTATGACAGTATTATAGATATAACAGTATTACAGTTTTATAGATATGACAGTATTATAGATATTACAGTATAATAGTATTATAGATATTACAGTATAACAGTATTATAGATATGACATTATTATAGACATTACAGTATTATAGATATTACAGTATTATAGATATTACAGTATTACAGTATTATAGATATTACAGTATTACAGTATGACAGTATTATAGATATTACAGTATTACAGTATTACAGAATGCATCATTAGGATGAAAATTATATTATATTCATTATATTAATGTCAGTGTTTAAATGAGACTAAAATTAAAAATTAACATAGCAAACCATGATATCATACCCCAGATGGGGGGGACATGCTACACTGGGTGGCAGCACGGCTGATGACTAGTTTTTACTTAATCAAGAGAAATGTTATAGATAAGAATATTCATCATGTCGACATGACATAAAAGATGACATTTTATATTCCTTTATTAATAGATGAAATGATGGTTATCTAGGCCTCGTCCAGAATGTTCTCCTCGGGGGTAGGTGATTCTGGCATGTGTAGTTTGTTAGAAACAGGACATACATCATTAGAAAGAACGAAACAGGAGGTGGGTTTTTTCTCGTTTTATATTAAACTTTGTCAACTGCAAATTCATAAGTTATTAAGTAAAATGATGTTTATGATAACATCATCATCAGGGTATTTCTGGTATGATGCCTTGGTGATAAACTTGTAGATGATCGGGAGGGTCGTTACCTTGGTTAATGACCTTGGTATGATGTACTGTTGTATGTCACATCTCTGCTATCCTATTACTGGTACATAGTGCCTACTGTATTTATTATAAGCACCCCATCCTTATAATGTGAACAGTGGGACAGTTGGGTGGTCGGGTGGCAAAGTGGATTTCACCAAGGTCGCAAGAGTTCGATTTCCTGATCGGACATGAAAAGGTTTTGGGTCCCCTGCCCACTATGTGGGTTTTGGGTCCCCTGCCCACTATGTGGGTTTTGGGTCGCCTGCCCACTATGTGGGTTTTGGGACCCCTGCCCACTATGTGGGTTTTGGGTCGCCTGCCCACTATGTGGGTTTTGGGTACCCTGCCCACTATGTGGGTTTTGGGCCCCCTGCCCACTATGTGGGCTTTGGGTCCCCTGCCCACTATGGGGGTTTTGGGTTCCCTGCCCACTATGTGGGTTTCTGGTCCCCTGCCTTCCATGTGGGTTTTGGGTCCCCTGACCACTATGTGGGTTTTGGGTCGCCTGCCCACTATGTGTGTTTTGGGTCCCCTGCCCACTATGGGGGTTTTGGGTTCCCTGCCCACTATGTGGGTTTTCTCCTGTCACCCTGCTGATTAATCTTGTTTCATATTTATTGTAAAATAAATAAAGTGAATATTGTATGTGAACAGTATTTGTTAACCAGCCTCTCCACTACCCTATGAACTTTTTGTGCAAACAACAGTGTTCGACAAGCCATCTTATTTAGCCATGTTAGCACCATATTAGTAAAGATAGTTTTGCAGGTGAAATTTCGTTTATTCCTAGATTTTCAGTTTCAGCAGAATATCTTTCTCGATAATTTGAAATGTTTGTAAGTAACCATCTTTCCAGATTTCAGACTTTCAAACTGCACGTGCTGTAAAACCTTGTTATACTGCCACTGTTTGTCCAGAGAAATTTTGTCGTTATAAAGGTGTTTGGTAATAAATAGAGCGGAAATGTTTAAAAGAAATCTTAAAATTAAAAGCAAAAGGGGTGGAAAATGAAATGATGGGCATTAATTAGTATATCAAGGTTTTACTTTATTCTATTCTCTTACAACTGTAATTACTTACAGTATAGGGTATACCTGTACTTGTTCCTATATTGTAATTACTTACAGTATAAGGTATACCTGTACTTGTTCCTATATTGTTATTACTTACAGTATAAGGTATACCTGTACTTGTTCCTATATTGTAATTACTTACAGTATAAGGT
>NW_018405816.1:562683-583285 GCF_002113885.1 Mizuhopecten yessoensis
CCTGTAATTGTTCCTATATTGTAATTACTTACAGTATAAGGTATACCTGTAATTGTTTCTATATTGTAATTACTCACAGTATAATGTATACCTGTACTTGTTCCTATATTGTAATTACTTACAGTATAAGGTATACCTGTACTTGTTCCTATATTGTAATTACTCACAGTATAATGTATACCTGTACTTGTTCCTATATTGTAATTACTTACAGTATAAGATGTATCTGTACTTGTTCCTATATTGTAATTACTTACAGTATAAGGTGTACCTGTACTTGTTCCTATATTGTAATTATTTACAGTATAAGGTATACCTGAACTTGTCCTATATTGTAATTAGTCACAGTATAATATATACCTGTACTTGTTCCTATATTGTGATTTGATTCTGGAAATAACATATACACCAAATGAACTGCCCCACTTCTTGGACTGTTCAAATACCAAGGGTCCACTTATGGCAAATGTGGTCCTTCCTATTCCTAGAGGTATAGCATACTGATGATTTTACAATATCATGATGTGAGTATAGAACTACAGAATGTTTTATTTAATAATGTGTAATGTTTCAGACGCTGTTTAATATCAATTAACTGTTTACACAACCTTGACAGGGCACAAGTCATAAATTGTTGTCCTATTTAATTTGTGGTTCAGTGTTGTGTATCAAATTAATAAACACCCGTATCACAACAGCAGTGACAGTGTTGATGCCAAGGTTAATGCACTAGTCCTAATTGTACAACATTTAATATGTATACATAAAAATGTTAATTGGTATGGAAAAATACCCCAGACTGTTATATATACTGAAAACACAGGTGATTTATTGGCTAGGGTATTGATGACCTGATGTCTGGGTGTACCAGGTTGTGTGTCTGGGTGTATCTGGGTGTACCAGGTTGTGTGTCTGGGTGTACCAGGTTGTGTGTCTGGGTCACAGTTTATCTAAATGAGCGTGGTCAGGTACAGAAGGTGGCAGGACTGTGATGTAGGGGCAGTCGCCATGCATGTATGCACACAATAGTAGGGGCAGTCGCCATGCATGTCTGCACACAATAGTAGGGGCAGTCGCCATGCATGTCTGCACACAATAGTAGGGGCAGTCGCCATGCATGTCTGCACACAATAGTAGGGGCAGTCGCCATGCATGTCTGCACACAATAGTAGGGGCAGTCGCCATGCATGTCTGCACACAATAGTAGGGGCAGTCGCCATGCATGTCTGCACACAATAGTAGGGGCAGTCGCCATGCATGTCTGCACACAATAGTAGGGGCAGTCGCCATGCATGTCTGCACACAATAGTAGGGGCAGTCGCCATGCATGTCTGCACACAATAGTAGGGGCAGTCGCCATGCATGTCTGCACACAATAGTAGGGGCAGTCGCCATGCATGTCTGCACACAATAGTAGGGGCAGTCGCCATGCATGTCTGCACACAATAGTAGGGGCAGTCGCCATGCATGTCTACACACAATAGTAGGGGCAGTCGCCATGCATGTCTGCACACAATTGCTTTTTCGGTAATAACTTGTCACTCTGACATGATCAGACACTGAATATCTGTTAAACAATGTGTACAACTAGTCAACAGCTTCAACCTGCCAAAGGTCTACATCATATCACCCCTCCCCCTCCCCCTCCTCCCCAGTCCTACTCAAAAGTGTCAGGAAGTAGATACATTGCCCATTTCCCCTCAAATTGACCATTTTCTGGCTTTATTGCCAAGTAATAGCGAACCATTGGTGTCATACCAAATAAGGGAATGGATGCATGGTCAATAAAGTGCTAACCGTTCTCCCCCTCCCTAAATAAACAGCTGGCACCCTCACTAGGAATACATTAGTTCCATCCCTCCAATCTGTCAGTGGTCACCACGTCCTTGTTAGCTGAGGAAGAGGGATCATAAATATATAATGGGTTCCACATATCCAAAATTTACCATAGCAGTACTCTGTCATGGGGAGGAGGGAGAGGAAACGAGAGAGAGAGGAAAAAGGAATGAGATTGAGAGGAAAAAAGGAAAGAACAAAACAGAATATCTCATAAAGGCACAGGTGTTTTCCTCAAAATATTTGACTTAGATACCTGTAATTAGGGAGGGTAGAGCAGGGAGGTCATAAGATAAAGCCTGCCCCAGGGACCTATATCTTGTCATGTACTGGTGTCAAGGAGATGGTGGGGTCGGGCCAGGAAATAATAGGTTAACCCCACCCCTGTCTCTGTATGCTATAGGAATACACCTCCCCCTAACTGTGGGGGATTGAATTGGGGGGCAGGGGGGTCATCAAACACAATTGATTGAACACGCCCCTGTCAATCTGAGTCTGTCACGGAAGGCATGGAGGAGGTAGAACAGGCCCCTGTCAATCTGAGTCTGTCACGGAAGGCATGGGGAGGTAGAACAGGCCCATAAAACACAATTGGTTCCGACCCATCCCTTCAGCCATAACCCCCAGCTTCCAATGTCAAGGGGGACAGCTGTAACCCCCAGCTTCCAATGTCTAGGGGGACAGTCGTAAATACAGACCATGGCAGATGGACCTGACATGGGTCCTTACTGGACCTATGTTGGACTGGTCAGTTTTTATGAGTTTGATCTTGACCTTCACAGATAAATGATCAGATAAAGTCAGGAGGCAATATGGTCACTATCACTAAGGACAAGACTGACCATTAACCAATTTCCTACGGCAAAACATAAATTGTACAAATATTTTTTTCAAGAGGTCAATCAAGTAGCACTTGTAACCATTACTGACAAAGGTAGCGACAATCTGTCTCTAACGAAGCTAGCAAGGTGACGGTTAAAAAGCTGGCAGGTAAATGGTTCTGACATTATTACACAGATAAGTATCAGACTGACCACTGTTTCCTGTACTCAAAAGACATGTTGTGTTTATCTTACAAGGGGGTTATAACTTGTCTGTGAGTAGTTTTGACAGAGATTGCTATTGAGGAAGAGATATCACTCAGTGACACAGTGATGGTGGTGGGACGAGATGGACATTTTATTACAAGTCATGGGAAGTAAAGCAGGGTGGGCTTATTTCCAGGTATGGACTTTTTTTGGGTAAAATAAGGTTCATGCATAAACGCATTAGTACATAAATTTATAAGTATGTATTCATGGTACATGTTATTCATTTAACAAGAGAAACTAAGTCAATTTTGCTACAGTATTGAATAAATTATCAGCCTTTCATGTGTTCTGGTCCTGTACCTGTATTGAGACTCCTCCATAAAGAGAGCCCGTTTTGGACTACTCAAAGGTGGTCTGATCATACAGGTTTTACTTCATTGAAACATGTTACATGTACTCCTGCAGAAATATCATTTTATATTTATCAAAGCTTTTAATATTTTCAACAGCTTAGCAGAACTTCGTCACCTGATTTTGTGTTATAAAATGTGAAATTTGAAGCAATATAACCTTCAGTGATTACTGTTATTGCGTATTTTCAAAGAACCAATTAAGCTTAAGGCTACAATTCATAGTTTGCATTTTACTTGATAAACAGAGTTCTAGGAAAAATTTGAGAATTGAAAAAAAATCCATAATTATCAAATTAAAAGCATTGATTGTAATTTGATCAGATATTGATCTGATTGTAATTATAATAAATACACTGATTGTCTTGATCAGATAAAGTCTTTTGCTCTTACACTGTAAACAGGTCAGTGTCAAACACTGACAAGAACAAGATTATCTGGTCCATGTAGGAACATAATGGCCTGTGTAAAAGTCAGCATTGGACATGTTCCATACCATGTCCCCTGTCCCGACTAGTTCCCCTGTCCCGACCAGTTCCCCTGTCCCGACCATGTCCCCTGTCCCGACCAGTTCCAAGTACTGCCAGCTTCTATACACGTTTGTGGGAACTGTAACTTGCTACTTAAAATGTTTTTCTGCCGATTTTATGGAAAATGGCCATTTCTCCCACAGTGATCGTATTTCAGCTGGGTATGTAAACAGAGTTGGGTAATGTTTTGTGTATTAGTCTGAGGTTGTTGGTAGAAAGTGTTCGGCTGATTCATGCAAGCGGTGCCATCTCATTGCCTCCTGCCAAACTTCCCTCCCCCCCCCCCCCCCCCCCCCGGGCTTATCAGCACTTGCTTATTATATTTTTTAGAGCATTTTGCAGTTTTAATGAATAAACATTTCTATGGCTGTTACAACAGGCACTTAAAAGCAAAAAAACAGTACATTTCAAGAAGTCGTAATTTGAGATTTTCTTTAAGATATGATGTCATCAGCTTTGTGGATAAAATGGAACAGACAGTGATGTTGTTGTTTGGGTGAAGATTTCTATAGCACTTACACACATCCTGGCTTTGTCAGATTTATAGCAGATTACGTTTAATCCATTGATGACTTCACAGTTTGTTTGTAGATGGAAACGGGATATTTCGCATTCTGTAAACTGATGCTCAATAATACCACCACCACCGGCTTAAACAAATATAATTCTGTGAAACTTCTGATACTCAGCAAATTCTAAAAGTTTGACTCAATTTCATTTTAAAGTATTTATGAAATATAAGATAGAAAAAAATAAAGAATAAAAGTAAGTACTGGGGTTAATTTGTCAGTGCAGTTTAAAAACAATAATAAATGCAGTTTTAAAAAGATGTAAAATAACAAAGTTTAACAAGTTGTATAGTGCTACAGTAGTTTTAATTAACAAACAAAATAAATTAGCAAATATCAAAAACAAAAAATTCCGAAACAGATGCAGAGATAAATTTCATCTATCAACCAAAGGTTCATACTACAGTGAATAATAATTTCTCATGAACTTTAATTGAAATAAAATGTTTTCTGTGTACACTGATATTTCTCAATAAAAATCTAAATTACTAATGGGATTTTTTTAACTACATGTGTATATATTTTAATTGAAAAATTGGTTTGTGATGGGTGATATGAAACAGAGCTGGTTATAATGGTGGGCTGTGGGAATGGATGGCGAGATAAACAGATATCATCATCTGGCTTCATTATAAATCATTTCTCTAATAGCTCCGGACACTCGGTATTTTATCTCTGTAGAAATTTATCTCCAACTGGGTATATAGATCTGTACAACAATATCACACTGACACAGACAGAAACAGAAGAAAACAGTTAGTAACATGTTTTTCTAATGATTAAAAAAACGAAAATTTACAATTTGTGTTATAGGTTTCAGAATAGACATAAAATTGTTCATTTCTTGAAATACAATCAGTAGATGTATTTCATCTTTGAAACTGGAATCTGATGATTATGTATTAGTGTATTTCATTACAGTGTATTTCATTAGTGTATTTCATTACAGTGTATTTCATAGTACAATGACTTTTTATTACATTAATGATTTCATATTTCAGTATTTTTTGCTATTTTTTTCTCTCCTATATTTACAGATATTACCTAATTATAAACACACCTGATCTTAACGCCTTTCTGTTACCTGTTTACCTGATCTTAACGCCTTTCTGTTACCTGTTTTACCTGATCTTAACGCCTTTCTGTTACAGATATGTTTATCTTTATTTATATAGTTTAAACAAAATTGTATAGACCTAGTTTTATTTATTAAATCTAGCGTGAGAAACTCGTCATTTTGGATCATATTTGGTACAAGTAAGAATCAAAGGGTTATGTGATTTTTTTTTTTTTTATATTGGTACATTTGATAATTGGACATTTAGAGTCTGTCTGTGCATTAAGCAGACATCTCCGGGGGGATGATGTTTATTATCATGTTTGGACTAACCTGTGGTACATGTAGTTGGGTTTCAGCTGTGGGCAAGACGAGATGTCTTATACCCCAACTAAGACAGATCTGTAATACAATTTACATGACCATGTAGTAGCTCCAGTGGTGGATTTCTAGCCGTGGCCTACCTCTCTGATCCCATGGGAGACATCCGTCCAGTTTAATTTCTAATCTACCCAATGTTCTGCCATGCCCAAGACCATTTGATCCTCCAACTAAGAATGTAGATTGGCAAGGGTTCGGCATTGAGCTATTCATTAAGTTGACATATAAAAGAAATCTGTTTGTTTTATTTTCTGGCCATGCATTGCTCGTCCAGTGCTATGCTTTGAAACCAGATACATACAGCATTTCTATTTTACATTGGCATTGCTGGTTTGTCTATTAGCATGACCTCTGATGTACTCAATGTCAACAATGTCAAGGTCACCTAATAAAATACAATTGACTTTAAATTTGCTTTCCCAGTAAATCATATTTCTACTTGTCTTAGCCAGTTAACCAACCATCATTTAGTTCAGAATTTTGTGTGAAATTTAATTCAATGCCACAAAATGTATACTTCCTAATTTCTGAATTTTGTTTTAACTTAAGGCTATATACTTCTACATTAATAATATACCTTCTTTCCAAAAGAGTTTCAAAATAATAAAGATTACATTTTTGTATGATAATAGATGATAAGGACTTAACACAGGTATTGGTAATGATCAGGCAATTAGTAACCAAAAATATGAATAAAAACTATTTAAAGGGAGATAACCTGTAACACCAATCACAGATACAATTTATTAGGTAGCACATGTCTCTAACATAAATCACAGATGTACAATTTGTTATGCAGCATGTATCCCTAATTCTAACTCCAATCACAGGTAAAAATTGCAATGTAGCATATATCCCTAATTCTAACTCTAATCACAGGTAAAAATTGCAATGTAGCATATTTCCCTAATTCTAACTCTAATCACAGGTTAAAATTGCAATGTAGCATGTATTCTGAACTCTAACACAAATCACAAAAAATGTCAAATTCATAATTTGTTGTTTATAAAAACAATGTGATATCCAGTCCCACCAACCCACACAAACTATACAGCCATGAATTGTAGGAAACATTTGAAACACATCTTGTTTTGTATTACATAGCTCTGTGTCAGTGTGGAAGGTTACAAGATTAATGCAGGTGTGTTGGTAAACCTGCTACACCACATACATGTATAAATAAGATTAATTAAGAAGATCATGAGTATCATTTCTAGTCCTGACAATTCACATATTCAAGTTTTATTCCAGATATTATTTACTTACACACATCCTTAAGAGTAGAAAGTCAGATATGTTTCTCATTTNAAAACCCCCCCCCCCCCCCCGTACACTTTTAGACAGCTCATGATCACCAGTGGCTGCCTCAGATATTCCTCTAGAAAAGTCAGTTTTCAAGGAAATCGATAAAGACAGTTTTTGTATAACAGCTATTCTCAGTAATTTTTTTATTATTTTGTCCACATGTTTAAACGTTTTTATATTTATTATTACAAATACAAAAAAGC
Source organism: Mizuhopecten yessoensis (assembly GCF_002113885.1). Lineage (NCBI taxonomy): Eukaryota > Metazoa > Mollusca > Bivalvia > Pectinida > Pectinidae > Mizuhopecten > Mizuhopecten yessoensis. Next base: position 570,006 of record NW_018405816.1, read on the forward strand.
AAAATGAACATGTAAATGAATTGTCTGTATAAAAAACATTTGCAATATCTGATGTGCTAACGACAAATTTCAGCGTTCTTTGAAGACTTTTTTGAAAATAATCCATTTGTTATGCTGTTTTAAGTGTTCTTTGCATTGACAATTTTCTCACAGTGTTACCAATCCCATCAAATTTCCATAAAATCAAAGACTTCCTGGAGCCTTAACTGTCTGTAAGCTATACTAGAGATAAAGGTATTTTCTGGATCATTTTCTTCTCCAATAAACTCCATGTCCTTTGGACTCGTGAGAAGTTACAATTGAGGAGGGCCGAAATGTCTGATTATTTAGCCAAGGTAGGGGTCTACTCTGTCCAAAGTTACAAAGTGATTACTCTAGGCTGGTAGGGGGTCAATCATTCTAAGTACCTAGTTAATGTCTAAATGACCAATGGTCAACAGAACCAGCATGAGGTCACAGGTCTGGCGAGAATGTTCAAAGAGCCTACCTCTGATCCCACAGAGTGCAGGTTTCCAAGACTAACACCACACCTGCAGATAACCTTGTATACCCAACCTATCCCAGGGCCAGAACAACTGGCAACACACAAGATGCTATTTATTTTTCTATCTCTATAAGTAGAGAGATAAGAAATCTCCCATTTCCTATGGAATAATTATTTGTGCACTTAATTCATCAATTTAAAATCAGGACATGTAAAGCTAGAAGTGTGAGTGTGCAGTGATAATGGGAGCCACATGTGGACCCCCAGCTGTGAGTGATTAACAGGCGGCTTGTGTTTTGGGTTAAATTTGACATAATGATCCCTTGTTTATTTCTCTGAATCACAGACAAAACAGCGTTATCAGTGATGTAGATTTCATTACTTATACCTAGAAATGTCAGGTATTTTTCTTTGACTTCAGGAAGCAATTATATAGCCTAGCTTGATGAAAACTCATTGACTTAAATAGTGTCTTTGTTTACTAGTGGTAATTCATGTTGATGTTTATGCACTATGCATACTAGTAGATCAATTTAATTTCTTAAATTGCATCAAGTCAGAGACATTTTTTTATCTTTAGGTTTGAGTTATCATTTCGAAAAGCTGATAGTCAGCTTCTTGTTATCTGACAAGTTAAAACTGATTTTAATTATTATTTTGTGTATGTAAAAAGTGTCAAAAATATTGAATCAAATACAAAATTTAAAAGGAACAGGTAAATAGTTAGTAATATAATATTCTGTTTGCATGCATGTGTCCATAGGAATTTTGAAAGTGTATGTTAATTGTGTGTGCATGTTGTCTATTTAAAATATCACAAAATTTTATTTTGGTTCAATATTATTCATATGAAACAAAAGTTATCATCACAGAAAAATTATGATAAAAGAATATTTGTGTGCTTGAAGTGAACTTTTGTGATATGACCTTTTCAGATGTACTTTCTAGTATTTATAAGATGGCGTAAGATTGAACCTCTACATGTCAGTCAGCACCGTTGTTATGACAAATACCACACTCTGTGTGTGGAAATCTATCAGATCCTATAACACTACACAGATCAAGGATAGAGAAAGTCATGTGACCTCACAGGAACAACTGCTCTCTATCTTCTGTACGTTTGATTTCAATGGAACGCCCAACATTATACTCCACTCAACTCTTATTACAAGATATCACAACTGTTTTCTTTTATTCTGGAATCAGAGTTTGTCTTATGTAGATTTTTTTATCTCTATTTTTTAATCTGAAATTGATTTTACTTTCAGTTGTCATAGATTACATCAATTAGGGTCAACTCGCAAAACAAGAAAAACTTTAGATTTATAGAAAGTTTATTTTACCATCCTAACAAATGCTGGTTTCACCTTACTGGGGCTTGTCATCCATTGACACCAACACACTGTCAGGTCACACGATACATTGTGTTTCCTTTTATGACAAGTTATAATAAAATATTTGTTTTTATATCAGTACATTTTCCGATCTCACTTTTCATAATCTCAATGCTAAATTATCTCATTGAATAGACGAGATCAGATTTTCAGCAGATTTATTGACGGGATTACTGATGATTTCCTGATAGTCAAATGCTTTATGGTTTGAAAAGTTCAAAGTACAATTGTACTTTTCAATTTTAGGAAAATTAGGTTTGACCGTGTGGAAGGTACCAGTGTGTACGACAGGAAATATGTCAACTCAAGTTTAGGAGAAAACATCACACTTATCTGATCATATTGATAAATGTATTGGATTTGAATTGATACTCTATAAACCAGACTTGGTAGGGCGTCATATTGTTTGTGTTTAAAAGTTTGTTGTATATAGAATCAACGATGAAGATCTGTGAAACCTATATACAATATAGCTACTTAAATGCCTTTGTAATAATAGTATTTATTATTTGTTTAATATTTATGTGGGGTTCTGTGTGGGCATTAATCAGTTTCCTCTCTTCATTTGGTATCTATGTACTCAGTAACCTGTTAAAGATCGAGATTTACCTAAAAAAAAGACAAATCCATGATCGTGCCTAGCAGATAAAGAGATAATTCTGTATCAAATTTGACAATGACACCTCCTGGGTACTTGTTGATACTTGATCCACGATGGAAAATAATATCCACAAAATAATGACACCAATCTATTTTTTATGTAACTCAGTTTATATATGACACCAAAGGTTTCAATTTCGATGATAAGTGTGTTGGAGGGTAAGGATCACAGCGGGGAATCCCCCAGCGCCATGTGGTGGCCTTCCCCAGTGATAACAACATTAACGGGTGATGGCCTGAAGATTACTTTTACCTTCATGGACATTTTTCTCTAATTTATTTTATAAAATATTCCCATCATTGATTACTTCACAGATAAACAAATTTAAACATCTAAGTGACTTTAAATTGATTTTCTTGATACGAGTTCAAGTCATGTTTCTGTGGACTGTCCCCTCTAACACTTCCAAGTCACCTACTGGCCACCCTAACAAGATGTCTGAGGACTTTTATCAAAATATCGATGTGAAATTAATTTAGTCTGATATCACTTGGCTTGTCTATCAGGATTTATGAGATAATTAAGATGCAATATGTGTGTTAAGGGTATATATATCACCCCAGAGGTATGATAACCTTGTATCTCCCTCAGGTATAGACTTATCATAGCCCCGGGCACCACACCATGGGATACTGTAGCCTGTCCCTTCTCCTACCACCCACTTTGTTTTACTATTTTGTAATTTTGAAAATGCTAAGGTGTTAAATTGTTGTTTATTATACCTGGCTGCATCAGTTTACCATATCTGACATTGATGGTGAGCATGTATACCATATCTGGCCTGAAGGTGATATTTTATACAATATCTGGTCTGAGGGTGATACTGTATATCATATCTGGCCCGAGGGTGATATTGTATACAGTATCTTGCCTGAGGGTGATACTGTATATCATCTCTGGCCCGAGGGTGATATTGTATACCATATCTGACCTGAGGGTGATACTGTATATCATCTCTGGCCCGCCGGTGATATTGTATACCATATCTGGCCTGAGGGTGATACTTTATATCATCTCTGGCCCGAGGGTGATATTGTATACCATATCTGACCTGAGGGTGATACTGTATATCATCTCTGGCCCGCCGGTGATATTGTATACCATATCTGGCCTGAGGGGGATATTTTATACAGTATCTTGCCTGAGGGTGATATTTTATACAGTATCTTACCTGAGGGTGATACTGTATATCATTTCTGGCCCGAGGGTGATATTGTATACCATATCTGGCCTGAGGGGGATATTTTATACAGTATCTTGCCTGAGGGTGATATTTTATACCATATCTGGCCCGAGGGTGATATTTTATACAGTATCTTGCCTGAGGGTGATACTGTATACCATATCTGGCCTGAGGGTGATACTGTATATCATCTCTGGCCCGCCGGTGATATTGTATACCATATCTGGCCTGAGGGTGATATTTATACAGTATCTTGCCTGAGGGTGATATTTTATACCATATCTGGCCCGAGGGTGATATTTTATACAGTATCTTGCCTGAGGGTGATATTTTATACCATATCTGGCCCGAGGGTGATATTTTATACAGTATCTTGCCTGAGGGTGATATTTTATACCATATCTGGCCTGAGGGTGATATCATATACCATATCTGGCCTGAGGGTGATACTGTATACTATATTTGGCCTATTTTATACAATTTCTGGCCTGAGGGTGATACTGTATACCATATCTGACCTGAGGGTGATATTGTATACAGTATCTTGCCTGAGGGCGATACTGTATATCATCTCTGGCCCGAGGGTGATATTGTATTCCATATCTGACCTGAGGGTGATACTGTATATCATCTCTGGCCTGAGGGTGATATTGTACCCCATATCTGGCCCGAGGGTGATATTTTATACCATATCTGGCCTGAGGGTGATATCATATCCCAGATCTGGCCTGAGGGTGATATTATATACCATATTGGGCCTGAGGGTGATATTTTGTACAATATCTAGGCATGATTTGGCAGTACAGTGTATTGTATTTTACTTGTACCCAGGAAATCATTTTCCATGCATTGATATACTGATTACTACCCATGCAATCATGATTATCCAACACACAAACCCTTTAGTTAACACAACTAAGATAAACCCTTGGTGTACATTGAATTTCATAAGAATCAGCTGGTGACAATCTGGATTAACATCAACATGCAAAGACAGGAAATCATAGTAAAACCACGGAATTAGATTATTTAATTCGTTGGTCAAGCTAAATTAATTCTTTGTTAAGATTTCAATGTAAATATAGTTAATCATAATCAAACCATAGAGAGGAAAAATCTGCTACTCTTTCTGCACTGCTATTTAGATGAAAGTGATCTTAAAAATAGGCATGTTCAGCAATTCAGTTATACTTACAAAGTTGGGCATGTTTGGTTGCATCCATGGTAGTAAGGATGCCATGAGCTATAAAAGCATCACATTATTACATCCATTAGACTATCTTACCTTACACTCACATTACAAGACAGACTAGATGGTCTTACTCACACAAATTCTGTGCAGTAGTGTAGCGTCCCCTACAGCGGTGTGGAGGTGTATCCAGTGATTATAACCCCTCAGTGATCTACACTTACTGGATAGGTCTAATTACCTGATAATAGCACCCTCAACTCTCCCGCTTTCTCCTGCTTTCCCACCCTCATGCAGGCGCAGCAATAGAGAAACACATTGTTTTATCTTGTAACAGAAAATCTTATCAATGTTTGTAAGTATATCACTATCGTTTTAACTGCTGATCAAGATGATTTGAGTCATTTTTTGCCAGGATTTAATGATTGTTGGGAAAATAAACTGCACCAGAGAGGGACAGGTGGATACAGATGATTGAGTCTCAAGCAGGACTTCTTACAACGTACACAAACTTATCTAATTTTGGCTGGGAAAATAATTCCCTTTCAGACTTTGACTCTAGGACAACTATTCATATTAGAGATAATTAGTTTATATACGCTGGATGTAAATAAATTTGTATTATACTTTTGAAGAAAAGTGGTTCAAAAAGTAACTTAATTGTCAAATGACTTCATCTTTATTTAACCTCTTTTATGTCTTATAGAAATTTAAATATGCCACATGTTTTTGTTTGAATCGTGCCATGCATGCAACATTTGAATATTGATGTGGGCTGGTGACTGAATTCAGGTATTAAATTGTCACCTAATAACTCTGATCATGCTGCAAGAAATGTTCAACTTTTCGAAAGTCTTGGTTTTAGAGAAGTTTGATTTACTGAAACTCAGATCATGTTGCTAGGGAAGTTAAACTGAAAGTCTGATCAAGATATTTTACAATGTTGCTGAAATTGACCTAGATACATATACATTCCTGTACCGGGTACTTTACTCACTAGACGTCTCTGGGTACTTAACTCACTAGACGTCTCTGGGTACTTTACTCACTAGACGTCTCTGGGTACTTTACTCACTAGACGCCCTGTTTATTGACACTCTTATTATGGTTCTAGGAAAGTTTCTGAGCAAAATACTTTGAGAGGGTTTATAAAACTAGACATAAATAAAACGTATTTAACTGAACGTGCATGTCCATTAATTATGTGTAGCTGAACTGGACTGGGGCAATTCTGTCTAGTACTCGTGGTATTATGTGTAGCTGGACTGGACTGGGTCAATTCCTTCTAGAACTCGTGGTATTATGTGCATGTAAATTAATTACATGTATATCATTAAACATTTTTGCAATAAAGAACAGGTACTTGCAGGTATGTGTTTTAGGCTTGGTCAGTCCTTGGCCTATTTATATATATATATAATTAATTAGTACAATTCATATTAATTTATAGTAAATCTGACATAGGTATGTGTAATAAAAATCACTTATTAAATCAGTTTAATATGTGTTGAAGTCTGTATCAGTTACTTCAAAACAAATTGTCGGGCTGGTGTTAATTAGGGAGTCGTTAGATAACGATTATAGCACTAAGGTCCAGACGCTCTGTTAGCTAGCAGACATCAAGATATACACCCACAATACCTATCTATCTGGTCATCTTGTTACGTAATCTCCCGTAATTAATTAGTCCCTGATAAGTATATCTGCCTGTACACAGAGGGATGATTAAATGTTCCGGTCTATAGGTGTGTATTGAGAATGGTCATTGTTCTGTAAAGTCCATTGTTGTCCTGCCCAGACGGAGAACAGGGTGTCTTTAGTACAGTATTATCATAGGACTAGGGAAGAAATCCAGTAACATATTTTATAGAGTAATAAAATTCCGCAGAGAATGATCGTCTGAGAATATTACTCTTCTGAAGCCAGTACTGGGTTGTAGCATGTCTGCTATAGTTCTTTCCTTCCAGTAACTTCAATACCCATTTTCAAACTGTAGTTTTACAATGGAAACTATTACTGATATAAAAACCCACCTCCAATCACATCCTACCCACCATAGTTTTCTGTGTATCTTATTAACAGGCAATATCATATACAGATTAACAACCGTAAAATGTTTATATATTGGGGAAAAAATAAGGTTCTGACGGACCCTATTGTAGACCTAGTAATGATGGTAGTAGTATTATATCAATGTATGGTGTACTTTGGAGGGGGGGGGTGCAATAGCTTACTTTTTTTTTTTTTTTCCTTTTTTTGAACTTTTGCTCAAGCGATTATTGAAATACCGGTACATTGAATTGAAGAAAGTAGTGCACAAATTTTGACATATCAGTACATTTTGGCTTTCCTTTCCCGAATGAGGTAATGTAATTTTAAATAAAATACCATAAAATATTAATGGGTAAAAACTTTGTATTAGCTGCTTGAAGCAAAGGTATGTTCCACAACAAATTTAATGGTAAGAAAATCTATAAAAAATCATCATTAATTTTTTAACTACATAATACAATATTATTGCATTTAAGATAGAATGTGGTTTTAAATGTTTAAAGTTCCATGGCAGTCCTTTTGACAAATCAGTTGTGGCCCTGAGGACCCCAATTCTGTTCACGATACCTATACAATACAGTCACCTAGTTGGTGGATGGTAGTGGCTCTTATAACCCATGTCTTCCATTCATTTTAATACACCATGTCATTTAGCAGATGTATGATTAAGTTCTACAGAGGTATCAATTTTTATGCAGGTAGCCTGACATTATACCTTACCTACTATTGATTTTATACAGGTGACCTGACCTTTGAGTTTTGGACAGTCTTGGTCAATTTACTCCAGGAGGATGATGGGCAAGTAAAGCAGGTGGCTACTGAGGCTTTGTCCAAACTTTGTGAGACAAGAGGTGAGCCTTTCTCAATCTTCAATCCAACTTGTGATGTCACTACCCAAACCTATCAGGACCCAACATGGATCCTTTGACAAATACACTTCAATGACATTTTTAATTACATATTTCCACATGTGAGCCATCTACAGTTTGAACCTGCTAAAGCATTTTGTTTTCAATGAGGAAGTTTGAGACAGGATATTTCTCACAAACTTATTTTGATAGCTGAAAACAAATTACCCCGGGACTAAAAACAAATAAAATTTGTATGTAATTTGCAAAATACTAAATTGCACATTTATTTGGTTGCCCAAACTATATTCTTCTATCTATTTTCTCCTCAAAGCTTTTCTTACTGTGTTCATCAAGTGATCTGCTTTAATTAGGTACTTGTGTGCTGACACTGGAAGTACTAACTCCTTACATCACAATGCTATAAATCATGGAGAGAAAGCTTATCAATTTGATAAACAGTTTATTTGAGAAATATTACCAGGTAACTCTCTTTGAGACAATTTGATGAATAGAATTAGTTACTTTATTCAGAAATATGTTTGCTTGATCTGTTTAGGGTTTTACCATACTACAGCTTCCTAGATGGATATTCACCTAAGTAAATAATGTCTAATGTCTGGTAGATTTTGTTTGTGTAAGTGACATCATATTCACCTACCTTCACCTATATACAATGTTATTTTTACAGGTACAGTACAACCCTTCCTATCACTGGACCTGTTGATTGGTCAGTTGGTCATTTGTCATGGTACTACGACGAGATGGAAGGGATGCTTGTCCACTCTGGTCAACTGGATAAAAGGAGAGGATTCGGACAATAGTGTATGTATTTATAGCTATTGTCCCATTTGTACTTTACAAGGTTCACATATATGTTTTCTTTTAGCTCACCTGGCACGAAGTGTCTGGGAGCTTATGGTATGGTGTGTCGTTCATCGTCCATCAACTGTTTCTTTGAGCAACTTCTTCTCAAGAACTGGATGACCTAGGGTCAAATGAATTACCTTGACCTACTTTGAAGATAACAAGGGTCAAATGTGTTAAAAAGATTTTAAACAACTTCTTCTGAATAACCAAGAGGCCTAGAGTAATGATATTTGGCCAAAAGGTACCTGAAATGGAGGGCCATAAACTTTCAACCAATAAATGACCTTGATCTACTTTCAAGGCCACAGTGGTCCAAAATGCCACTTGTGCAAGAACTTTCTGAATATAAATGCCAAATGATAAAAAACATAATCAGACTTATATAGGCCTATAATATGTAGCTAGTCAAAAAAAAATTGTGGCGTTTATACAACTTGTTTGAATAATGAATAAAATGATTTGGCTGTGGATATATACATTGATTGTGCACATATTAAGGCAAGGTAAAAACTTAAAACCCTTGAATTTAGAAAAAATATCCTTGTCCAATACCATACAAGAAACCAGGTACCAAGGGATATAGCTTACTAACCATTTTAGTGGGAGTCTGTAGAGTGTCAAAATTCTATAAGAATGCTTCTTAGAAATATACTGTTGTTACGCTATGTGTCCAATGAAAAACGCTTACTGTTAAATCTTATAACACTTGATATCAGATCAGTGGGAAAATATACATGTAATCTTAAATAAAGTAAGAAAATTGAAAACAAAAAATAAAGCTAATTTAACGTTAAAACAGATGTTAAAGTTGCAAACTTATTCAAATGTCTCTTTACTGCATATTAATTACATGTTTTTGATTAAAATTGATTTATTTAGGATGTTGAGGAGAGACTGTTTGACAAGGGGGAGATGAACACCTACAGGGAGGATGTTATATATGTCCAAATTATCATCAAGCATCTGGCCACTCTTCTTCTTCAACTGACCGGTGGTCAAGATCTAACAGAGGCTTTTTCTAACAGCAATCAGTCTGATGGCATGGCAGCTAGGGGAGACAACTCTACACATAAAAATAGCACAAAACTTGACAATGTGGTCAGGTATTGTGAAAGACATTTTCCCTCCCAAGAAATAGACAAACATTTTGTAAAACTACAAAAGCCTGAAACTGCTACATTTTGTTTGTCAGATATGGAAACAATATTCAAGGAAATCCTAGATGTCTTATACAAATCTATTGAAGCACAGGAAGTAGTGACTGTATCATCACCATTCTTGGAAGTTTCATGGTACAGGACAGTGTTTCCAAACATCTACAGGACCCTGAAACTGATGAGCATGGCCCAATGCTTGAGTGACTCACTTCGTGACCAATGTGATGTCATTCGTTTGTGTATTGTTAGTAAACTAGGGAAGCGAAGTCCAGTGATAAACACGCTGGTATCTAGTGCGATGATGTAACCGAATCTATAAATAGTTCATCATATATTGATATATGCCTCCTTAAATGTTTTACTGTTTAATCCTAAGGTAAATAACAACATCTGCAGTGGTGAATTGTTTTCTCTTAAAAAAGTAAAGAAAATATGATGCAATTTAATATTTTGACTTTGTTGTGTATTTTATGGTAGTTTCTCCCGTTCTTATTCCCTACCTATACATGTAGGTACACTGGGACACACTTGTGTGATATAGGATGGATGTTGTATAGCTCTGACTATCCTCGGTAGCCATGTCCTCTCATTGTAAGTCTAATCTGCTACCCACATCACAATGCTATATCTATGATATAATGAAATACATGAGTAATGCAAGTCCAATGGGCTTCTGGCTTTATTTGTGATACTAGTGACTTCTATTGGATATTATAACGTGTATATGAAGTTTCTTCACCTGACATGTTACATAAGGTACACATCCACTCAGGCACCTGAGTGTTTAAATCATAAATATGTGTTTGATATGGCCTAGATATTTATATAGCATGTCTAAAACAGCTTTGGTATTAACATGACAATGTGTTGAAGCTGTCTGTGTATTAATTTGACAGCATTTGGGGTAATTACATGAACAAATGATTAAAGTTGTCTGAATAATTCCCTGAAAACACAATACTTGTTATCACGACAATCCACGAGTTTCTCCCCTTCGAAGAGTTCTTGCCGGAAAATGCACAAGTCTTGCAAGAGAATGCGAGGATACGGGGGCAAAACAATCTGCCATGTGTAAACAATATGCCCCACCTTCACTGTATTGAACAAACAAAAATAATTCACAAGAATAGAGGTCACATCAAATGCATTTAGTAATGACATTCCAATCAAATTGTTCGTCCAAAACAAGCCTTCTGACATTTCATTTACATAAAGGTAACACACGATACTCTGTACACCGCTGACGGTCCGTCACAACTGTGACGCTTTAGCTTCGTTGTCTTTTTCAATATCTGGCCAATTTAACATGTCTGCTGGCTATCATAGGGGTACTAGCTCCCCCTTATTCTTATTTGGAGTAGGTGATACCTTTTGACTTTACAATATTACCCAATTCATTACATGGAAGTTCGTGAAAATTTGTATATGAATGTTTTGGCGCTGCCATGTTGATTATATATCCGTTGCCCCAGCGAGTACAGTTAAATCCCCTCCTATTTGAAGAGTTCCACTGGTCGCGATATCATCTATTGAAGCAGTCTGGGTAATTACATGACAACACGTTTGAAGCAGTCTGGGTAATTACATGACAACATATCTGAAACAGTCTCGGTAGTTACATGACAACATATCTGAATCAATCTGGGTAATTACATGACAACATATCTGAAACAGTCTGGGTAATTACATGACAACATATCTGAATCAGTCTGGGTAATTACATGACAACATATCTGAAGCAGTCTCGGTAGTTACATGACAACATATCTGAAGCAGTCTGGGTAATAACATGAACATATATCTGAAACAGTCTGGGTAATTACATGACAACATATCTGAAGCAGTCTGGGTAGTTACATGACAACAAGCTTGAAGCAGTCTCGGTAGTTACATGACAACATATCTGAAGTTGTCTGGATAAAACACAATTGAAGCAGCCTGGATACTTAAATGAAAACATGTTTGAAGCAACTTGGGTAATTACATGAAAACATGTTTGAAGCAGTCTCCATAAAAACATGACAACATGTTTGAAGTAGTTTTGGTAAGTGCATGACAACATATTTGAAGAAGGGTAGATATTTTTGAAACAGTCACGATATAAACTGTTAGATATATAATGTCACAGGCATGTCAGCTGTGTGTATGTTTTGTGGTGTTTATAATTAGGAAAAGATCTTAATTAGGTAAATAATGAGTGCCTGTAGTTTACCCTATACTACATGCACTAGACAACCCCCCTATCACAAACCTCCCTGTCACACATGTCTACAGTTAACAGTGTATTACACTGACTATGTACCATCATTAAAACAATATTTAAACTGAATTCCATTAAGTTTTCAATGTCGACACTAAGTGGTTTTATTGGAGAAATGTTGACCACCCATCTTTTTCTCTGGAATGCAATAATGGTGTTTTTTGTGTGAGCCATTCTCCCAGATCACGAATATTGAAGCTGAAATGTAGCTAATCATATTCATTATGGGATAAAGTAGTTTATGATTGATAAAAATGCTGGTATTTACATGAATAACATTACAGAAATGTTATAGAGGTCAAAGGTTAGCCTGTCTTGTTTTAGTGTATAGTATCGGACACTTTAACAATAGCATCACAAAACAGATAATGTCCTCTGAGTTGGATTGAAATACCTTTTTAAGTTTATTTAAACATTTAACTGCTTTCAGATGCGGTTCATAGGCATCATAAATGCCAACTGCATTACAGGAAAATTACATGAACCACGTTAGTATTTATCTGTGGATGAAGAAAAATTCATTGTAATTTTTAGCTCACCTGGCACGAAGTGCCAAGTGAGCTTATGCCGTGGCACGGCGTCCGTCCGTCCGTCCGTCCGTCCTCGTCCGTCAACTTTTCTTTTAAACAACTTCTTCTGAAGAACGGACAGGCGTAGAGTCATGATATTTGGCTGAAAGCTTAGTTGGTAGGAACCCTACAAAGTTTGAGAACGAAAATGACCTTGATCTGTTTTCAAGGTCACAGGGGTCAAATATGTCAAAAACTTCAAACGACTTCTTCTGAAGAACAAAAATGTATAGAATCTTCATATTGGGCTGATGGCTTCCTGGGATAGAGCCCAACAAATGTTTGAGAATGAAAATGACCTTGACCTACTTTTAAGGTCACAGGGGTCAAATGTGTCAAACACTTCAAACGACGTCTTCTGAAGAACTGAAAGGTATAGAATCTTTATATTTGGCTGGTGGCTTCCTGGGATAGAGCCCAACAAAGTTTGAGAATGAAAATTAGTTTGACCTACTTTCAAGGTCACAGGGGTCATATATGTCAAAAGCTTCAAATGACTTCTTCTGAAGAACTGAAAGGTATAGAATCTTTATTTTTGATTGATGGCTTCCTTGGATAGAGCCCGACAAAGTTTGAGAATGAAAATGACCTTGACCTTCTTTCAAGGTCACAG
>NW_018405816.1:586182-589288 GCF_002113885.1 Mizuhopecten yessoensis
AACATTTTAATGGATTTGTTCTTGAGAACTAAAAGGAATGGATTCATAAGATTTGGCTGGTAGCTTTTTGGAATAGAGCTAACCAATTTGAGAAGGAAAATGACATTGACCTACTTACAAGATCACAGGGAAAAATATGTCAAGCAACTTCTGAAGAAGAATCAAAAAGCATAGAATCTTATAATAATATTTTGCTGGTAGTTTCAACAGATGGAGCCAATAAAGTTTGCGAGGGAAATATTTATAGTGCAATATAATATTTAATGAGAATATTTTGCTATGACTGCTTAAATATTCAGGTGAGCGATACAGGCCCTCTTGGGCCTCTTGTTAGCTCACCTCATCCGAAGGGACAAGTGAGCTTATGGCATGGTGCGGTGTCTGTCCAGCATCAACTTTTTACTTTAAACAACTTCTTCTCAGTAACCAAAAGGCCTAGGGTGATGATATTTGGCCAGAAGCATGCTTGTATGAAGGGCTACCAAGTGTGTTCAAATAAATGACCTTCATCAATTTTCAAAGTCACAGGGGTCAAATATGTTGAAATATTTAAACAACTTCTTCTGAATAACCGAGAGGCCTAGGGTGATGATATTTGGGCAGTAATATGCTGGAATGAAGGGCTACCAAGTTTATTCAAATAAATGACCTTGACTTATATTCAAGGTAACAGAGGGCAAATATGTTTTAAACATTTAAACAACTTCTTCTGAATAACCAAGAGGCCTAGGATAATGCCAGTAACATGCTGGGATGAAGGACTACCAAGTGAATTACCTTTGCCCATATTCAAGGTCACAGTGGTCAATATATGTTTAAATCTTAAAATGATTTGTTCTGTATAACCAAAAGTTCCAGGGTAATGATATTTTTCCAGAAGCATGCTGGGTTGGAAGACTATAATTTTTGTTCAACCTAATATTATTATGTCCTTGTTCAACATTCAAGGTCACAGGTGTCATATGTTTAAATCTTTTAATAGGTTCTTATGAATGAAACACTGATATTTTGCCTGAAGCTGTATTTTAGTCCACTTTTTAGATTACAAGTGTGAGATTAATACCAGGTGAGCGATGCAGGCCCATTTGGCCTCTTGTCCTAATTTAGTCTGGAGCATCATTGGGCCAAGGGGACTCAATTTTGTATAAATGATGTGTCTGGTCCCGTAGGGGGCTGAGGGGCGGGGCCCAATAAGGGGAATATAGCAAATTCTTTAAAATCCTTCTTCTTCTGTAGGAATGAAAGGATTTGTTCCATATTTGGTCAGAACCATCCTTGGGGGAAGGGGACCCATTTTTGTATAAACCGTGGGTCTGGCCCGCCAGGGGGCTTAGGGGCGGGGCTCAATAGGGGAAACATAGCAAATTATTCTTTAAAATCCTTCTTCTTCTGTAGGAATGAAAGGATTTGTTCCATATTTAGTGTGGAGCATCCTTGGGTGAAAGGAAACCAATTTTGTATAAACCGTGGGTGTAGCCCGCTAGGGGCCTGAGGGGCGGGGCCCAATAGGGGAAACATAATAAATTATTCTTTAAAATCCTTCTTCGTCTGTAGGAATGAAAGGATTTGTTCCATATTTGGTGTTGAGCATCCATGGGTAAAGGGGAACCAATTTTGCATAAATCATTGGTCTGGCCTCCCAGGGGCTTGAGGGGTGGGGCCCAATAGGGGAAACATAGCAAATTTTTCTTTAAAATCCTTCTTCTGTAGGAATGAAAGGATTTGGTCCATATTTGGTGTGGAGCATCCTTTGGTAAAGGGGAACCAATTTTGTATAAACCATGGGTCTTCCTAATTTAGTCTTGAGCATCCTTTGGCAAAAGGGTCTCAATTTCGTATAAACAGCGAGTGTGGGGGCAGAAGGGCGGGGCCCAATAGGAGAAATAGAGGTAAAACCTTTAAAATCATTCTTCGACCATCGAGATTAAGGGATTGTATCCTTATTTAGTCTGGAGCATCCTTGGGCCAAGGGGTCTCAATTTTTTTTTATAATTGGTGGGTATGACCCCCCCTCCCCTTAGGGGCATAGGGGTGGGGCTTTGTTTGAAGTTTGTTCTCGCTATATCTCAAGTACTGGATGGATCTGTACTTACAGCACCTACCATGGAGTGGTATACCTTTATACTTCATACCAATTATTTTAAACATATTCAGGTGAGCGATACAGGCCCTCTGGGCCTCTTGTTAAAAACATCATCTCCTTCATCCGGGTAAGATTAAAAGAGTATGGTAACTTAAATAGAATTAAATATTATTGCCAGGGTTTCATGGTGAAATAATCAACCTCTCACCCAAAAATTCCAAACAAGTGTCAAACATGTCTTAATTCCGTACTGCTAGTTACTTCAGTTCATAGTTATAACCCCAAACGAAGTGTACTTGGTTCATAAGTGGAATGGCAGCGCAAATGTAAATATTATGGTCTGTAATCCAGTTCGTCCAATCATATTCTATGATGCATGGTAGGCATCCCAGAGAACGTTTGAACAGAACTGTGTTGCATACCATTATTAATGTGAAAGATTATTTCAATCATTATATTAACGTCCAAATCAACATAAACATTATTCATTCTTTGTGATCTTATTTCCTTCAAAATACATTTTAAATAAGTGGCGAACAGCCTTTTCGCGAGAACAAGTTCGTGTTTACCATATTCTGTCAGACGGGTCGTAAATCGAATATGACGTCACACCATTACTGGTTCTTACTTGATTACTCAAACAGTTTGATTGAAAAACATAAACGTGAAATGGTTCTTGCTTTTATTGGATTATAACAGTGTACAAAGAAGTATTTACCTGTAATATCAGTGTTTAATTTAAGGCTGCTTTTTAACAATTGTGGAGTAATAGCTTTGTACTGAATCGTTTCATTTTCTAAAAGGTATCAACATAATGGTATTATTGATAAGCAGGAGACTAGCTTACTCGTATTACTTTTTAGGTCACCTGAGCTTTAGCTCAAGTGACCTATTGCTATCCGTTTTCGTCCGTCGTCGTCCGTCGTCCGTCGTCCGTTAACATTTTACATTTCAAACTTAAAGTCAAGTTCTGCTGGGCCGATTAAACTGAAAGTTGGTAGGAATGATCGCCTCATGGTCCTG
>NW_018405816.1:589956-636078 GCF_002113885.1 Mizuhopecten yessoensis
GTAGGAATGATTGACTCATGGTCCTGACAAAGTGTTGTTATTTTTCGGGTCGATCAGAAATCCAATATGGCCACCACGGCTGCCATTTTGGTAAACTATTTCAAACTTAAAGTAAAGATCTACTTGGCCGATTGAACTGAAACTTTGTAGGAATGATCGAATCATGGTCCTGACAAAGTGTTGTTATTTTTCGGGTCAATCAGAAATACAATTTGGCTGCCATGGCCGCTATTTTGCTACTAAGTTCTAATAGGCCGATCTCACTTAAAATTGGTCTAGGAATGATCAGCTCATGGTCCTGACAAAGTTAAGTTAACATTATACTATTTTTTACTCAAATTGGTACATATTTCAACAACAAAAATAAATACTGTAGACTCAGGTGACCGTTTAGGCCCATGGGCCTCTTGTTTTTTTTATAATTTGATATTATATCTCCCGATTTATTATTTTGGCAGGAAAGAAACCTTTTTTTCAATAAAATTGGAAGATTTACAATATTTTAGACAAGATCATTACAACACGGGCGATCCGCTTTGATATTGTATCCGTGTATTGTATTCACTATATAGATATATTCCCAGATTGACACTATTTAGGGCATTTTCTTACTAAGATTTAATCAATAAATAGAAAATGTTGAAAAATATCCGATAATCAGTCTTAAATATCGATCGAAAATAAGATTACAAAAAGTCAATTTCCGGAAATATCTGATATATAAATAGACGTTCTTATTAGTTCAGTGTGCTGTCTTGCACCAGAAAACGCCTGATATCTGGTACGCGACTTCCAAATGATTTTAACTTGCCCAGAAATGTTATTTAATGATAAACTATCGACGGAAAATAAAATTCTTTTTAAGAAAAAAAATCTCAAATCTTCTTCCAGCAAAAATATATCCTATCAAAATAAATTGTCTGTGATTAAACTCAAGCAAACAGAACTCGTCTTGTGTGAACAGATCCCGGATAACAGCATTCATCGGAGGGTATCGCACAATTCTGACACATCGTCATACTACTGAGGTAGGTGTTCGGCTTTAGTTTTAGTATTCCCAATTTCACATCTGATGATGGCTTGATTTGAAACCAAAAACACAGGTATCTGATGGGGCCTCGGCCAAATTTCCGATATAATGAACTCAGAAACTCAAAAAAAATGCTGCTGAAATGTAAATTAAGAAGCCCTGGTGTGGCGCGAACAAAGACGTTTTGTTTGCGTTAAAAGGTTTCTTTCTCTGCTAATCAAGTGAGTATCTGAACTCTTAACGTAAATTTCTGGTTGATGAATTGGTAAAATGGCTGGAGATATTTTGTGCTCTAACTTTCTAAGATTTGAGATAAGACAAACAGCGGGTTGCCAACCAATGTAACACAGACAACCCTTTCATTCCAAAGACTTTCACCATACATCACCAGCCACGGTCCGGACGCTGCATCTTTCCATGGCACCGCGTCTTTACCATGTATCCGACCTATCATTTTAGCTGTAGGTGTCTCTGATAGGTTAACGCGCTGTTTAGTGTATTTTTGTATATTATTGCTCGTTAAATTAAGGCTTATCTCGGGTTCTTACGTCTAACGTTAGCCATGGACATAAAAACCATGTGTATTACTCGGTACAGTACGCCAGTCCGTCAACTACCGTCCCTGTTAAAGGAGACATCTAACCAAACACCATTTGTTTGATAAATTCTGCTGGTCAGCTGAGAGTTGGATACAAACCAGTGTTAGTTTTAGGCTAACAATCAAATTACCAAACAGCGTTGAACCACCATCAATGGCCTGTTTGATCTGTAAACCAAAAAGTCATAATCGCCTGAAACCTTTGGATGGCAGGTTATGTAGGTAGATGTCATTGTAATATTGTAATGGATTGACAGGCGTCCTTACTCCAAACACTGAAGCAGTCCTGTAACGCAGGACCTTCCTATTATGTACCTATTCCAGCTATCTTTGTTTGTGATGTTTATTGGGTGTTTTTTTTTGTAAATATCTACCATCAATTATAGTTTAAGTTATCCTATATCCTGTATTAGGCACAGAACATTATTACAATACTATGATTTGCCCCAAAGCCGGTGTTGGTATATTTTTATACAATCGATTGATTGTCACGAAACGTCGTGTCATCTTCTACAATTCTACCCGTTAATCCGGGGAATTGTTCCCGACAGTGTTTTATATGCGGGAAAATTCAACCACGAATACAACAATACAGCGACGTATCTAACATCGGGATAGAAAAGAAACTTTACAATTCCAAACTGACACGGAATGGGAGCCCTACACATACGCATGCTCCTAGATCACTTTTTTGAGCCAGTTTCATCCACCAAATTAGCAGACACGACATATACCCATCGGGTTTCTGCTACTTTAGCACTGCGCGAATATTATTTGGCTATATTAATTTCCAGCCGAAAACGCGAAAATAACACTGCACGAATTAAAATCTGTATGTAACGAAGCTGACCTACCTAGGACATCCTAGTCAGTTAGTGACAGGTATGATACCTAGCGCAGTTACACGACCTTTATCTCTTAATATCGAATGATCTTATAAGTCATAATAAACTGAAATCCGTTTCGTTTAATCATCATAAACACTTCAGTGGGGTATATTTTATGTATATCAGATTAAAATCTAATCAGGGAAAGTACAGGTAACAAAGACAATCAAGTTACGACATCATACTCGATAGATAAAAACTGGAAGGGACATTTTGTCGTCATTGACATCGTGGATATTTGTCGTGGGAGTAAAATGGCAGTGCGGCAAGGTTAGCGCTCGGACCTTTCCTCTGGTCACACCATACACAGCTGCCACCTATGTATCACAACAATACACATATTAACAATATTAATCAGTATCTGTCATCATCATTGTTCATAACGGTACTGCACCAAGTGAACTGTCAGCTCAAAGGGCGGTAATGGTGACATACGAATACAGGACGTACAACAGACAATAGGGTAGTAATGGGACGTACACATACAGG
Organism: Mizuhopecten yessoensis; assembly: GCF_002113885.1. Lineage (NCBI taxonomy): Eukaryota > Metazoa > Mollusca > Bivalvia > Pectinida > Pectinidae > Mizuhopecten > Mizuhopecten yessoensis. The sequence continues at coordinate 592,961 of NW_018405816.1, forward strand.
ACATCAGACAGACAGAAGGGTGGTGAGAGAGACGCGAGTATAGGACGTCAGACAGACACTAAGGCGATAGGACGGACATATGAACGTAAGTTGGACATCAAACATTAGCGGTCGTTGTTCCTTTTGTAACGTAAAGGCCTCGCGAATACGTCTCACGAAGAACAGTTAAATTATTAAGTTGAGTTTGTTTAATTATTGTAAAATATCGATAAGAATAGTTTACCAACATTTCGGTTCAGTGTATAGAACACTAGTCCTTGACTAAGACTGAAGTTTCAAAAGATTTTTTGTGTGAATTACAATGCGTTCAAGAAATGAAGTTTAATTCAAACCCTCGCAAACATTAGCGTATAAAACTGGACAAGAATAGTCGGCAAACGTTTGATCAGAAACTAAAAACAGTAGCTGATAGGTGTTAATTAGCCCGTTTGTCTCCTTTATCAGAAGACATCAACATTCCAAGCGATATCGAAAATTAACTCTTTTTTTCGTTATTGATGATATACGGCTTTTAGCAAAAGGATGAAAACCTTGCGCTTATTAGCGACATTTATCTAATCTTTTCGCACACAATTTTCGTCTTTCCGTTCCCATTTTGGTAGCCACAAAAAGCGAGAGGTCAATACGCTTACCGCAAAACGAAGATAGCGATTCTTAGTTGTTCTTCGCGTTGTGAAAAGGGTCGAAGAGTATTAACGAAATTTAACATAACATTCAGGCTGACCTGGAACGAGGTTCCACAGCATGATACAAAACAAATTGTCCTGACTACCTCGGTTCCACTGTAATGGTGTTAGATGGTCCCAGAGTTCCTTGTATCTGTCGTACACTCGGTACTTTAGGAGATGACAGGTCCGTTACACTCTGTACTTTAGGACGACCCCTGAGGTGATGCTGTACTTTACGTGTAGACTACGACATTAACATGGCCGTATTGAAGGTGTCAGATCTTTCTCCACAGACACTTAGCAGCATCAACGAAATACTTCAAATTCACATTTGCAGGAATTTGTTTAATGGGTGGAGAGGGTATGTCACCTGTGGTTTGTAATGACAACCCGGCCCCTCCCCCGGGGTATCACACAGACAAATATACAAACTACTTTTATTCCTATTTGAAGGATCCCGTACCACTACCAACAACTGTAACTTTACATTAGAAACATGGTCGTAGCTTTAACAACCCTCTACTAAAAATAATAAAATACAACATTTGATATAGCGCCCTAACTAGCTAACATAAGTCACTCTAAAGCGCTTTACATTACATAAATATACAATTTATACAATTAGCATATACATTAATCAATTCAATTTTGAGGAATTCGCAGGAGCTGCCTTATCAGGCGCTAACTACTAGTCCTATGCCACCTGGCTATTATCTCCCTATGTGTGAATGTCTGTGTGTGTGCTGGATATGTAATGTGTTCTGTTTGTAGTGGGACCGTGCTTCCAACGGCATCATTTATGGTGAACCTTACTTGAATGCTTCAGCACAGGGACCTAACATCCACCCCACACCAATTTATACTTTATATATAGAAGATGAATCTCACTTCATCCTAAAATGTCCAATATATCAAGACCTGAGATGTAAATATATCAAGCGATTCTATCACAGAAGTCCTCATGTTTTTAAGTTAACGACATTATTGAGTACTAATAATGTAAAAGAATTATGCAATCTAGGAAAGTAATTATATATTGTGCTACGGGAAAAGGTAGAGAAATCAATGTCTGATACAGAAAACTACTTGTGTACTTGTAAGCTCACTCTCCACTGTATCAATTTAAATTTGTATAAAAATCTCTCGTTCATGTTCAACCTATGAGTCGGATGGCTACTGAAAATAAAGAAACTGAAAACTCCACCTGGGTGTGGAGTTGTGTGGGCAGGAAAACAACACTTTCTATGAATATACAAGCATACGACGACTTCGGGGATCGAACCCCGGCCGCCTGCATGGAAGGCCGGAGTGTTAACCACTCTACCAATCCGCCCAAGCTCTTCTGCTAAAATTCACACTACCGAAGTAAACAACAAACATATCAACAACAGTGATTTATAGTATATAACAGAAGCCAGACAAGGATTCGAACCTTGGACCTCCGAACCCATGATAGTTTCTCTAATCAACTGAGCTACAAGGTCACTGATGATCATCTCGCTGAGGTCGCTTCACTCATATCCCAAATAAAATGAAAGGTGAGATCAGTCAAAATCAGAAAAAATATGTTGGAATTCTCTCACGTTTTGACTACGGTGGGACAGGGATCCTTAAAATGGCAACGCAATGACGTCATACAATCGTAAAATGAGGAGTGGTAAGAGGCGGATAGACCGGAATATATCGTAAAAAATGGAATCTGTTTTTTTCAAACGGCTAACGTTAAAAACTAATAAACGCATGCTATTCGTTCATGTCTGCCATTTTTTTGTGTCTCACAAGGAATGTTGAAGACACTGAGAGATTTAAAAGAACAGTCTTTAGAGACTCATTAGGAGCTCTTCTCGCTGATTATGGAGGTGGGGAGGGGAGTGGGGGAGGGATTCATTTCTTTACGACGTGTATAGTTAAAACAAAAATGGTCAGAAGTGTTGATCACAATGATGTCAGAAAAACAGCAGTTACGTTTCTTCTTCAACCAGGAAAAACATCTCCATTATTTTATCAAAATTTTCTCAATGTATCAGTACAGTCGTGCGTGGTATTTTTTCGAACTACATGTTTTAGTGATAGTTTGTTGTTTTCATGCATTGATAGACTCTAAGACACGTTAAACTGCAAAATAAAATCATAATAATAACACGAATTCTCGACCCTAGGTACTTATGTTATAGACTGGTTAACACAATACAGCTTCAATTGTCTTTATAATAATATAATAATATACAACATTTGATATAGCGCCCTATCTAGCTAACATAAGTCACTCTAAAGCTCGTTATATCTATTACGACATTAACTTACGAAGCAAAAGTACCATTTTACATACTTAAACTTTAGAAATCTGCATTCTGGCTGAAACCAGACAGGATGTAACGTCTTGCTTGTGTGAATCTTGTTGACAGAAAACAAAAACTTCAACATCCGCGTCACCTAGCATAGTACGTCATTTTTCGGGTGTGTCGTCATGCGTCAGTACACGTCATCGTCCCCACTTACGACACTGCAATCGAGGGGAAACGAAACATTAACATAAGAACATTGATTCTGATTCTGTTTGTAATGTAACTTTTTCCTGAGCCTGATGAAACGTTGATGCAGCAAACGAGGCTTGAAGCTTCAGGAGGGGTTGTCTCCACTACTGACATTTGACTGTAGAGCCAGTAACCCTAGTTTGAAGCTTCAGGAGGGGTTGTCTCCCCTACTGACATTACGCAGTATCATTTGACCGTAGAGCTAGTTGCCGTGGTGTGAAGCTTCAGAGAGGGGTTGTCTCCCTTACCGACATTTCCCGATATTATTTGACCGCAGAGCCAGTTGCCGAGGCTTGAAGCTTCAGAGAGGGGGTGTCTCCCCTACTGACATTTGACTGTAGAGCCAGTAACCCTAGTTTGAAGCTTCAGGAGGGGTTGTCTCCCCTACTGCCATTTGACTGTAGAGCCAGTAACCCTAGTTTGAAGCTTCAGGAGGGGTTGTCTCCCCTACTGACTTTTGACTGTAGAGCCAGTAACCCTAGTTTGAAGCTTCAGGAGGGGTTGTCTCCCCTACTGACATTACCCAGCATCATTTGACCGTAGAGCTAGTTGCCGTTGTGTGAAGCTTCAGTGAGGTGTTGCCTCCCCTACTGACATTTGACCGTAGAGCCAGTTGCCGAGGCTTGAAGCTTCGGAGAGGGGTTGTCTCCCCTACTGACATTACCCAGTATCATTTGACCGTAGAGCTAGTTGCCGTGGTGTGAAGCTTCAGAGAGGGGTTGTCTCCCTTACCGACATTTCCCGGCTGGGTTGACTGAAACAACCAGTGGAAATGATGTTTCCATTGACACAGCAGCCTGTTTTCATTCGCCAGGAAATACGTGTTCTTTTAATATACTTAGTAGCCAATAAATAGGTATGTACCTTTATTCTTCATTCTGGTCTAGAAGAATCACCGTGAGCTCTCTGTCATTTCACTTTGCTGATTTGATACCGGTAAAGTCAAGTCAGATCTGGTTTTGTTCAACCGGGGAAAAACATATGTCTGTAAACAATGTGGTGTTCACGCAATCAGCATAATGACAACTAGGGTGGTTAAAACAAAACACGTGCTTCTACAATGATAGCTCACGGAATGGTTTAAAACGAAGGAGTCATAATCAACACTAGCGTTATAACTGACCGACCTCGTCTAGGTCCTGCGGTTACTCGAGGGGGGATAATCTCTCTCACCTTTAGGAATTCGGAGTTATGTGTGGTTCTAGTGGAACTCTTCACGTGGGAGAACGTAAAATGAACCCATCAAATAAAATAGCAACGAGGGTGCTGATGATGTCGTCTGTGTTATGTCAACTGAGTTCAAAACCTTAATTGAAAATGACAGGATCTACTTTATTTTTAATTAACGGTATTGTAATACACATGACCTCTAATTGTGTTATACATCCCAGATGTTTGGAGTGCTAACAGATTTAAGTTTATAGTCACCTACCAAATATACTCTAATGAAAATAACATTTCCGCGTCAAAGGGGCAGCTATTTCAAACTATAGCCACCTCCTCCCTTTTGATACGTTAAATCCACCAACTGTAAAAAGTGTAGCATTGATTACCGAATGAAATGTGATGGTGTTGAGAATGTTATAAAGTTCACTACGTGAGAGTTTTTTCCTCGGTATAAGATGCAATAATGTGTACGTGTCCTTGCGATCAGTTCGGTGCAACGTTTTGATCTCTTGCCGTAACTTCCAGAGGAAATTCTGCTTTGGTTGGATTTTTTTGATGATACGCAAAAGGATCATTCGTGTACAAGTGTAGCAATCGTTTTAAACATAACAATCGTCGTACTTATGTAATAATCATCATACACGTGTAACAATCGTCGTACTTATGTAATAATCATCATACACGCGTAACAATCGTCGTACTTATGTAATAATCATCATACACGTGTAACAATCGTCGTACTTATGTAATAACCACCATACACGTGTAACAATCGTCGTACTTATGTAAAAATCGTTGCATACGTGTAAAAATCGTTGCGTAAGTGTAAAAATCGTCGTACACGTTTTATGATAATTGTACACGAGTAGTATTCGTCACACACGTGTAAGGACACCAGACTTATAACTCTAAGATTGCAATACAACTGTTTCAATAGTAGCTATTGGTTTTAATTCTTTCAAATAATATTATTGTCAACTGCAATAATTGCTGTACAACTATTACATAATGATGTACATCGTCAACATAGTAAAACGTCAACATAGTAAAACGTAAAACGTCAACATAGTAAAACGTCAACACTACCGTTACAATCAATGACTGCTATCTTATTTACATAATGATAATACTGACATAAAAATGGTCAAACAATTCTCTCAACCACAAATGCACATCTACTGTTTGTCTGCTGTACCTGTACCTAACTGAACCCTGAGTAAACCACGAGTATACGTTAATGGTGATCAGGTGATAACGTGTGCCGAGATCGTGATGCCGGGACCATTGTTCACACCTGGCCTGCCACTGAAGCTTTACATAACCTACTTGTGACGTCATTACCAACAGGTAGATCCTAGAATATGCGTAAATTGATACACTGAAGTGTGGTGACGCATTATATTTGTTGTATAATGTAAAAGTATCTCAATCTTTGTAATATTGATATATGGTAACTCTTAAAACGCAACTGGTGCATACAGGGTTACCAGTATCTTATCGTGCGAAGGGTGTGGTCCTACAGAGGGTGTGGCCCAGAGTGGAGTGAATTCGTGTAGGAGCAAGTCCAGGGGAACGCTCTGGTAGGGGGACAGGTACGGGGGCGGGGCTGTACCCCCACATCCAGGCGAAAAAATGAATGTACGAATTTAAAGATCAATCTGTCTCAGGACTATTATTCAGAGGATAATTCGCACGAAATTGAAATGTCCCACAATAAAATCAAGCATTTAATTGTCTTTTGTATTTGTGTTTGTTGTTGTACCTTCGTACAGATAACACGGCAGCTACTCACCTGGTTGTTTTAAATCAGTCTGTACATATGTAAATATCCTGTTTAATATATGTTTACACTGATAAGTCGCAAGACTTAAAGTTAATAAAGAACTTAGAACTTAGAACTTAGAAGTCTGACGACACTCGACACGATGCGTTTGTGTATTTAAAAAACTCAGTTGTTTTAAATATTGTAAAACCAATTTCACGGTGTAATACTTATCCTAACTTTATATCCAACGGGCGGTTGCTGTGGTAGGCAGGGATGTGTAGTGGATATCCCTCCACTACACATCCCTGGGATAGGGCGTTAAAATGATGTTATTACAGTAATGAAAAGGAAATTATTATATGACATTAATCAAGATAAGAAAGTTACCTGCACCCAGGTGTACTGGAGTGTGACAGGTGTAGGAGCGCGAACAGGTGTGGTTCCGAGTTGTTAAACTCGATAAGTACTTTAACTGTAAATGTAGGTGGAGACATTAACGTTTAATACGCATATACATATGAAAGTTTTCGTTCTGACTAAACGATCAAATAGGAAGGCCACATTTAACCGAGATCAATTATTTCTGATCCTCTAAAAAAACACCAGCCACCTCTCTATGACACACCAGAGCATAACTTCGGAATCACCTGTCAGTTTTCTAAAAATAGAAATGAGAAAAACATACAGTATACACCTTGCTAACGATATATCATTTTGTAACCATTTTGTTGTGGGGTTTTTTAACTTGTGATTTACGACAGTGAAAACAAAACCGTTGAACACGGGACTTTCCTGTACGAGAGGAGCGAAGACCTCGAACTTGATATTCTGAAAAAGAAGGGCGTGTACGTCTCCGGTTTTAAAATGTATTTTTATTTCAAGAGGGGAAGGACCTTGCGGATTAATCCGTCGGTAGAGCAGCAATGCTTGGTAATTAGATCGTAGGGATCAGCGTCATTGCGTCACACAGTAAATTCATGGCTGGACACATTTTATAAAAATGTTGTGCTATTGCATTAAAACATTTTTAATTGTATATTATGTGTTTGACATGTATGTATAAAAATGTTTATTGATGGAGTAAAATGATAACAGCGATGTATCAATGTCAAGTGCAATACCACAACGGTCGTGCACAGGGACCTGATATTTTGTTACAGCTTTATTTGGACCTAAACTAAGGTGTTCAGAGTAATTTCACATGATTGGGGTTGCGTTTTTTACCAAAAGCTGATATAAACCCCTTAAACGAGTACCATTACTGGGAACATCTTAGTGTAGGTCCAAATATAGCTGTAACAAAGTATCAGGTCCTAGTTGAGTCTTGGTCAGCTATCGCACAATTTGTAAGTGTGCCTATGATTATAGTAACTTTAAGTACGTCCTACCTAAGAATACATAGTGAATGTTACACATCTTATTGTACCCTACTGTTCAGCAATTTTGTTCGATTATGAAAGGGTTGGGGTTTTTTTCATTTTAAATATTGATAACAAATTCAAATTCAAATTCAAATTTTATTTGCACATTTGTTACTACAAAGAAGTTTGAAGGCAAAATAGTAAAACACAGTGAAATACATACACAGACATGTACATGTAGAAAAGTCGCAAAGTGATTGCTTATATTTCTAATATACATTAACATGAACAAAACTAGTACTAATTGTAATGGGGGACCATTACAGAAGTCCCTCAAACTGCCCCCATAGTCGCAAAGATACAACAGAAAATAATCACAATGGCATAAAACACAGGCATACTAAATTTGAGTGAAATCGAACAATATCTGAATTTCGACCAATCTTGCTGTTGGTATGGCAACGAAATCTATGCAGTTGAATGTGCAGTCACCTAATACCCCTATATGCCAATTTTCATAAAAAATCTAAGAATATATCTAAATTTCGACCAATCAGAAGCCTCCATGTGGTTGCTATGAGGTTGCTATGATGTAGCTATGGCAACGAAACATATGCGGTTGAATTCGCAGTCCCCTAATAACCCAATATGCCATATATATATATTTTTTTTTTTTATCAAAATCGAACAATATTTACCCCATAGTCGCAAAGATGCATTAGAAAATAATCGCAATGCCTTTATACACCTACATACTAAATTTAAGTGAAATCGAACAATTTCGACCAATTAGAAGCCTCTGTGTGGTTGCTATGGCAACGAAGCTATGCGATTAAATTTGCAGTCCTTTAAAACCCCTATATATCGATTGTCATCAAAATCGAACACTATCTAAATTTGTACCATTCAGAAGCCTCCGTGTGGTTGATATGGCAACATAACCTATGCGATTCAATTCGCAGTCCCTTTATACCCATGTAAGCAAATTTTCACAAAAATGGAACAATATCTGAATTTCGACCGATCAGAAGCTAGAAAATGGCGGCCATTTTGTCAAATTAGAAAACAGATGTCGCAGTTGAGTTTGCAATCCCATATTACACATACATAATAAATTTGAACGAAATCGAACAATAACCGAGTTTCAACCAATCAGTAACCAGTATATGGCAGCAATTTCAAGGAGAAGAAGAAGAAGAAGAAAAAGAAGAAGAAAGAATAATAATAAGAAGAAGAAGATAAACTAGAAAATAGTCTGGACATATTTTCCGGAATATATGTGTAACTTTTTGTAATGTCACTTACATGTTCACATACCTAAATAAAATACCTATACAATGTAAGTCATTACAAACTTTAACGAATGTTTGAAAGTGGACGAGTGGAATTAGTGGGGTTCTTTCAATCTAGCCTTTAAAAGTGAATTATATACTTACGGACTTGATAAGAAATTGTTAATCGAATACTATCATTGGATAAACAAAATGAGTCTTTACTTTTTTGTCTTGTTAAAAATAATTGTAATAAAAAACAACAACAATAAACAGTAATATACCGCGTGCATGTAGGTAATGGACGTCCCCATTCTTTGTCCGGGTGCAAAGTAAAAGACTTTACAGGGACATGACGCAGACGGATACAGTGTTGGGGTGGCTGATACATGCATGCGCGGGGACAACTTACAAACTTAATATAACTATATAATATATATATATATTATAAATCAGAAAAATGATCCTTACGGACGAATAAATATTATGTAAAGAAAAATTCTTAACAACGAGTCTCTAGCACTTTCATCTCTTCTAGGAGATTCTTCAGACTCACGTGACCCTCAATCTCAATCACCAGAAGAGTCTGAAGAATCTCCTAGAAGAGATGAAAGTGCTAAAGACTCGTTGTTAAGAATTTTTCTTTATATAATATATATATATTTATATATATATATATATATAACACATGTATAAACATAGCTATTGAATGTAAGGTGTACGAATAGTGAAAGACCACCTACGTGTGGACACTTTATTGTTCGGGGGGCTGATCCCAGGGCTCCTCAACCCTGGCAGCCTCCAACAACCACTGAATATGTCAAAGATCTATGAAAATGAGAATATCAAAATGCTGAGGGATTAAAATTTATATAAAAAAAAATAGAAAATTTTATTTAAACATTTTTAGCTGCAAAGTCCATACCTTATAAAATAAACTGTCAGCAAGCCAACTCTCCTCAGTTCTAGAGACTGTTTAATATTGAGGTCAAATAATTGGTATCTAAGGTAACATCATTGTGATTAGGAATGCATTTTTGGAAATATTCTTTTCTGGCAGATTCATTCAGGGAACAGTGAAGAAAGAAATGTACTTCATTTTCTAACACACCACATTTTATTACATGTATTGTTTGCTATTTGACCTACTGCCGACGTTTGTGAACTTCTTTCAGATGTGATCGCGACAACGCAAATACAATGGTATTAAATATTATAGAATTGGTTAGTCGTACACTTAGTGACACACAAACAAGGATCGTCGGACAAAAACTATCGTTTAATTTCCCGGAATTCTGAAATGCCATTTAATCACATATTCAAAGAAAAGTCGGTCATGCTGTTGTCGCGTGTGTAAGACAGAGTGATCTCCCTTGCAACAATGAATGACTTTCGATTCCAATAAATCCACCTCACGTAATGAATAATCTAGCCTATGTAGAGCTGCACAATACAAACACCGCCCCTTCATCAGATGTATGTAAGTATGAAATTGATCAACAGAATGTTTGTTGACATTCCGTTTGCACAGAATCTACACGTAGCCAACGTGAATCCTGTTTTTGTTGTTTACATCTGATGCTGACAGAGCGCGGGAAGGAAGGCCGTGCTTACTAACGAGTAACACAATGGGACCAGATTGAGGTCACGTGAGTGCAGCACAGCACCTGGTGTTGTTTGTAAACACGGCGCATAAAAACGTCTCGATAATGTTTTCCTTTCTCAGCTCTTTGTTGTTATATTTTCTACCAGGAACGCTGCACTACCACTTACACCTAACTCTACATAGAAACATATGGCGCTGGCTTGTTTACTGTTCAATAGATTTTCTCTGTTTAGTTTCAATTTCAGTCTGCGTTGTTTTTTGTCGAATTTCACTTGTTGTCTTTTATTCCCTACATATTGGCGGTACTCGACACCAGTTAAGATGTGGGTATTTTTAACATCGAATTAAGTTTTCATTATAAAATTATATCTCAAAAGTGAAAACGTGTTTAAATAGGTTGCTGAAGTTAACGCTGAATTGTCCAATGCAGGCACGGTCAGACCACAGGGGTATGGATGACCACAGGGGTAGGGAGGACCACAGGGTAGGGATAACCAGCTGTTAGGGATGACCAGCGGTTAGGGATGACCACAGGGGTAGGGATGACCAGGGGGTTAGGGATGACCACGGGGGTAGGGATGACCAGAGGATTAGGGATGACCACAAGGGTAGGGATGACTAGAGGGTTCGGGATGACCACAGGGGTAGGGATGACCAGAAGGTTAGGGATGACCACAGGGGTAGGGATGACCAGAGGGTTAGGGATGCCCACAAGGGTAGGGATGACCAGGGGGTTAGGGATGACTACGGGGGTAGGGATGACCAGAGGGTTAGGGATGACCAGAGGGGTAGGGATGACCACGGGGGTAGGGATGACCAGAGGGTTAGGGATGACTAGAGGGGTAGAGATGACCACGGGGGTAGGGATGACCAGAGGGTTAGGTATGACCACAAGGGTAGGGATGACCAGAGGGTTAGGGATGACCACAAGGGTAGGGATGACCAGAGGGGTAGGGATGACCACAAGGGTAGGGATGACTAGAGGGTCAGGGATGACTAGAGGGGTAGGGATGACCAGAGGATTAGGGATGACCACAAGGGTAGGGATGACTAGAGGGCTAGGGATGAACACAGGGGTAGGGATGACCAGGGGGTTAGGGATGACTACGGGGGTAGGGATGACCAGAGGGTAGGGATGACCACAAGGGTAGGGATGACTAGAGGGTTCGGGATGACCACAGGGGTAGGGATAACCGGAGGAGTAGGGATGACCAGAAGGTTAGGGATGACCACAGGGGTAGGGATGACCAGAAGGTTAGGGATGACCACAGGGGTAGGGATGAACAGAGGAGTAGGGATGACCAGAAGGTTAGGGATGACCACAGGGGTAGGGATGACCAGAAGGTTAGGGATGACAACAGGGTAGGGATGACCACAGGGTAGGGATGACCACAGGGGTAGGGATGACCACAAGGGTAGGGATGACTAGAGGGTTAGGGATGAACACAGGGGTAGGGATGACCAGGGGGTTAGGGATGACTACGGGGGTAGGGATGACCAGAGGGTAGGGATGACCACAAGGGTAGGGATGACTAGAGGGTCAGGGATGACTAGAGGGGTAGGGATGACCAGAGGGTTAGGGATGACCAGAGGGTAGGGATGACCACAGGGTTAGGGATGAACACAGGGGTAGGGATGACCACAGGGGTAGGGATGACTAGAGGGTTAGGGATGACCACAGGGGTAGGGATGACCAGAGGGTTAGGGATGACAACAGGGGTAGGGATGAACACGGGAGTAGGGATGACTAGAGGGTTAGGGATGACCACAGGGGTAGGGATGACCAGAGGGTTAGGGATGACTAGAGGGTTAGGGATGACCACAGGGGTAGGGATGACCAGAGGGGTAGGGATGACCAGAAGGTTAGGGATGACAACAGGGTAGGGATGACCACAGGGTAGGGATGACCACAGGGGTAGGGATGACAACAGGGGTAGGGATGACCAGAGGGTTAGGGATGAACACAGGAGTAGGGATGACAACAGTGGTAGGGATGACCAGAGGGTTAGGGATGAACACAGGAGTAGGGATAACAACAGGGGTAGGGATGTAGTAAAACTTTCGGGTGACATTTTAACAACAAAACATTTATTAACCCCCAAAACGTGTAAAATAGATGATATATAAATGTGTGAAATTATTCTGAACACCTTAGGTTAGGTCCAAGTAAAGGTGTAACAAAATATCATATCCCTGTGGGACAGACTGGGATTCGAATCCAGTTCTGCTAAATATCAACACCTAACACCACGAACTTGTTGTTCGAATGCTGTTTTTGTTTTTCTGAAATAGTTACGATTTTTATGGAATAGTTATGATATCTCGATAAAAATATGCCTTTAAAATAGTGTGCCAAGGTTTTTGTACACAGTCGTCACCTCCCCTGTGTTACGACGTTATGTAAGTTTGAGAGCCTACACGTATTTCTGCACAAGGCACGACCTATGAACAGGATTAAAATACAGTTCAAGGTCGTCTACTAACATGGCGAAGACCTATGTTTTTATCTTCAGACACAAATCAAAACCATATCTTTCCATTTCGTAAGTCGTTTGCCTAAGTTAACTAATAGCAGCGTATGTACGTAAAAGTGTTATCCCCTCACCTAAATGACGGGTTTATTTACAGATCGTCAGCGCACATCAGAGATATTGTGTTTAGCGTGAATGTAAACAATTAACATCGAACTAATTACTCTAAGGATAAAAGAAAATTACACCCTTACCAAAACGTGGACCACTTGACTCGTCACATGTGTGGGAGAGTTAGAATCACTGTAGATCAATTAAAATTAATCATTAATTACTGGCTGGCCTGTTGGTGGTAATGTTTAGTGTCTAACGATACGGAGGAGGTGGGAAGGGGGCCCCGGATTCACGAATCATGTTACCCCGGTATATACTGGGATGTGTGATGGCTATTCCGTACTGAATTTGTACTGTTTCGCGTCTACTTTAGATTATTTATACAATTTCAGTACTTGGAATCAATTTCTTCGTAAATTGTTCTGAATTAGGACCACGTGTTAGACATTTGATAAAGAATCTGTATATATTTATGTGGTTAAGGGTCACGAGGTACATTTGTTTACACACTGTAAGGAGAAGTATCGGTAGGCCGAGGTACATACATCAAAGTTAGTCGAATACACGGGCTGGCTACAATATCATATCAATTATTGATGTATTGAGCCAATCTAGTACAAGAAAATCACCATGTTAGTAAGCTTATACAATATAGTACACGACAGTTTGAAACTGAAAAATCCAGTCTGGTTAAAAAATAAGTTTTATATAGGATATAATTAGAATCATTTGATGACCAGATTTTTCCCTACAAAAGTACAAATATGTAATTTGACGTTGACAAGTACGTTTGCACTCAATCGAATGAGCCGCCAACAGTCAAATCAATCACGCGTGTGACACCTGTATCTTAACCCGTATCCCGAATATCAAGGCGATGCCCCGTAGATACGGATTTAAAATGAAAATAATTCATTTAAAATATTTCCATCGTTTTTTCCATACATTCCTAGATGCGAGACATTTATATGAAACGGCGAGGTTGGAGAAATGGCCAGTGGCCAGTACTGTTAATGAGTGTGTAATTAGCCGTTATACCCTGGCCCGGGAGTTAGACGTGTCAGTCATCCCATTTACTCTCTCCACTATCTATCAATAATATATTCCTACCCACTGATTACATCCGGTTTTACATATCTTTGTTTCAATATACGCTAAGTATTAATGAAAGCCCCAAAATAGCTATTTTAATGAGATGCCTATCAACTTTCTACGTCATACGTAAAATAATTGAAATATCTACCCACAGGCACTAACCTATATGTTGTATGCATCTTGCGCCAGGAATACATTCCTGACGTATGTGGTAAATTAAAAATAGTGATTGTTATCTATGATATTTAATGCCATTCACCTAAACCTGTAACATAACTGAAGCTTAGTGCTTGAATCGAGTCCCATCACGCATGATCACCTATAATGAACGTTATTCAACCTAATCCATAGTGCACGTATGCAACAGACTTGTTTAGCAATCACATACTATTTTGTAATGCCTGTGGTAACGACTCTGATGATGGCCGATATATTTCAAAGTAGATTCATGAATGGCGAACACACAACTCCGGAGACCATGCTGGTTATTATATTACTAACTTTATTAGTAAATAGTTACTTCCGGTTTCCAGTTTGGTACATACTAAATCACTGATTATATAAGATGGACATTACATCGCCAGGCAAATATCAAACGGGACGAGATGGAGACATGTAGCGAGAAACAATACCGTGATTACGCGACCAAAAATATTGTCAAACTCGGCTAAAACTATACCAAAAAAAATCAACTAATAGACAAAAATAAAGGAAATGAAAAAATTAATCTCACTCGTACAGTCAACAATAGAGCAACGTGGTTTAGCCCGATTGACAGAAAGACGCGAGATCTAACATTCCCACCAATAGAGCCACGTGGTTTAGTCCGATTGACAGAAAGACACATGATCTAGCATTCCAACCAATATAACCACGTGGTTTAGTCCGATCGACAGAAAGACACGTGATTTAACATTCCCACCAATAGAGCCACGTGGTTTAGTCCGATTGAGAGGAAGACACGTGATTTAACATTCTCACCAATATAGCCATTCTTCAATTAACCAAGTTATTGACCTCAGACAAAAGGATTTTTTATTCTTACAACCCCTTTATTTGTATTTTGTATATTTCATCAGTCAGTGATTCTGATCTGGTCTGCTACCTTTTAATTTGAACGCGTTTTAGGACGAAATAACAAGCACTGGTTCTTCATCTGTCCTTACTGTCCAAAACATCCCAGTTACAATCTATTACACACACGATATTCATCATCAGAGAAAACAACCAACTTTCGCATTGACCGACTTCTGCTGTTGTATTCCTGTCAGAATGGAATTGGTACTGTTTACGTAGAGCCATAAGTATAGTGACCCAGTCCTGTTTACATGCTAGCCACGTGCTTGCACGTCATAAATACCAAATATGTGACTGATTTAGCGTGATGTAATAATGCAATGTAAGCTCGGTTTTTGATTGGTGGAAATGTCGGGCAGGACAGGACAGGTGGCGCTGAACATTTTGCAGGCCGTAAGCGTACACATCCCGTCGTTATTGTTGTTGCGCTGTTTATTGCACAAAGATATTGGTTCTAGCTGATTTACATATCTAGATATCCGCTGTGACACAAGAGAAAACATATAAAGGTATTAAAACGGAAATGAAATTGAGTTATCTGAGGTTTGTGAAGAAGGCGATTTGTTTACGTCACGTAACAGTGTTTACTCGAAGTTTGTTTTCTGCTACAACGACAAACTCACACGACACGGTTGAAAGCAGCGCAGTTTGTAGGAACAATAAACGAAATGGAAACCATTAAAACCACGATCAACATGTTAAAGGTTACTATGCAGGTCTGTTTCTCACTAAAACTATCACTGGACTTGCGAAGTCGGTGACATAGATTTAGTGCAGAAGCACCAAGTTATATTTAGACCGGAGGTTTCCTGTCCGCGTTACAGCCCTACTCAGTACCTGTTATGAACATGCATAATTCGTCACTACATGTAAGTTATATAATAACGTGCTCTTGGCGTATTACGGAAGGTAATGTCGATGTGATTTACCTGTGTATTTGTCTGTGTACTGATTTAGATACAGATATTTGATACTTTTTATGATCGGGCATAAACATCATTGTAAGATGTAATATCCTCAAAAGAGAATAAATGAAATTGTGATGGGCGAGAAAGTTAAACCCTGTTTATGACTATAATTATAAACGTGAAACTAATTTGTTAAAGCGAGTGTGTTAAAAAAAGGTAAACAAAATCTGTGACAGAGACGATACAAACACGTGAAACAAATCATTGTGAGAGACACAATAAAAAAAAGTGAAACCAATTTGTGATAGAGACGAAACAAAGGCCTTTTTATTAATTGCGTTATTGTACATTTTCTTTTGTAAGTCCACATAATTCTGCATTCCTATTGAATTATGTAATCATTACACATTTGAACAAGTTAAACCTGAAATTTCCGGTAATTGACCACTTACATTTGCCTGTTTGGCTGAAGTAATTTTGTTCACAATCAGAAATAAGTTCATTCCCCTGTCACTGTAATAAAGGGACGTAATTTGTATAACAAGGGGACATTACCATTGTTACAAAGGGACATAATTACTGTAACAAAAGGACATAGCTACTGTAACAAAGGGACATAACTACTGTAACAAAGGGACATAACCACTGTAACAAAGGGACAAAACCACTGTAACAAAGGGACATAACTACTGTAACAAAGGGACGTAACTTGTATAACAAGGGGACATAACTTGTATAACAAGGGGACATAACCACTGTAACAAAGGGACATAACTACTGTAACAAAGGGACATAACCACTGTAACAAAGGGACATAACTACTGTAACAAAGGGACGTAACTACTGACACGAGGAGCTCATTAACAGGTGATCTCATATAGACTCGTTGGACCTAAGCTAAGGGTTGTAGAGTAACTTTACACGTTATTGGGGTGGCATTTTTACCGAATTTGATCTAAAACCCTAAAACGTGCAGAATTACTCTAAACGCCTTAGTTTAGGTTCAAATATAGCTGTAGCCAATTTTCGGGTCCCTGTGATATTTCAGTGTTGCCCTGTCGTCAGTGGACACCGTGTTACAACAGATAAACAACCATAGATATCGGATCTGTGTGACGCAATACACGGTGTGTAACTACCCGTGAACAGAGGGACCACACCTGGCGACCACCAGAGGGACCACACCTTGCGACCACGAAATCGATTGTAAACAAAACAGAGCACATCAGTCAATGACAATTGTTATCCCTTCCCTCTATGTACTATTAACGACCACCAGACACCAATCAAGCGTCGAATACCAACATTACATTTAAACCGTATCACATAAAGGGCTTGTCAAACCGTATTGGTGATGAGCGTACTGTAGGGGAAATGTATCATAACAACGTTTGTTTTCAATGTGAGGCTATTATCATATTGCACCAGTAATCAATGCATACCCTACATATTCTTCCTCGTTTAGTTAGGTTGGTGATTAGCACTACCATTATCGTGACAACTATTCATGTTCAACGTGACTTTGTATAAGAGTTAAATAACAAACATTAATTACTACATGTTGGTTATTCAGAGTTTTAATGGTACATCCTCGTAAAATGATTTCGTTAAATATTGAAAATCCTGATTCAGAGGAGATAGTTGAATGACTTGATATTTAGGTTAGTTGTGGTGCGTCACGAAAGCCACACTGATATAGATCAGAGACGTACAATACTGAATAAACATAGCAAATATATTCTGCAATATGTTATTACTGGTTAATGTTTTAAGACAAGTCAAACCGATTTGCCTCGAACAATAAATTACACCCAGAAATCCTGTAATCTAGTCCCAGTGTATCAAACGCTGCCTTTGTGTAAACGTCTCAAACAACCCATCAATCACGTGACAGTGATGGACCGCTTCACTCCCTGCGCGCACTAGATAAGTCTCCGCGGCGTAAACATGGAGAAGATGTGTTTATCGTGTCGATGAAAATTAACTTTAAACAAGATATTATTGTCAGTTCAGTTACCTCCACAGAACACGACCGACTATCAGTCATGTACCTGTATCGTACACTGTCGGCATCATTGATGTTGGAATCCGAACCATTCACGTTGTTGATCTTTGACAGGTAAATACAAGGTTCCAAGCTCACATCGATAAAGACACATAACCACGTGCAACCACGTGCGCGCGGATCTGATATTATTTTAATTCAGATTTATAACATCAGGTAACACAAGAGATAGTGTTTCAGAAAAATGTGGTATTCTGAAGATAATAAAAAGTACCGTCGGCTTGCAACAGGTGTCAGCACGTATTTTTATCGAACATCCTGAACTTGTTAAAACAAGGTACTGATTCTCAACGGTGAATGACCTACCTTCTCAGACACCATACATCTATCCTGTAACGTTACAGTTTGACTCAACCTAATTCGGTAATATTGAGATAGTCTTTATATAGAAGAAAAAAAATCGGTATTCTCAACGCATGTATCACAAAAATAGAATTCAAAACTTCCGGTTCTGGTAAAGCTGTCTTGTGTTCGCACAAAGTAATGATAGCTGCACTGAACTGTAAATGTACACCATCAAATAGTACCAATTCTAAAAGAACGAGCGGCGAAATAGACTGTCACTGTGAAGTTTAGTGAATTAAACATGACATAGATATCAATAGGTGTCGTTGTTTACCCGAAATCGTTTGGCATCAACACCAAACCATCAATATCAATGGCATCTTAAATGTGTAATGTTTCGGTCAGTTCACCTTGAGATAAAAAAATTACACTGCATACAGGTATCGATGCTCAACGATCCAATACAGATTATCATCGTATCGGTATCGGCGACCAACGTTTCGGTATCGATGCTCGATATACCGGTACAGACGATCTACATACCGGTATTGATGCTCGATATACCGGTACAGACTATCTACATACCGGTATTGATGCTCGATATACCGCTACAGACGATCTACATACCGGTATCGTTACTCGATATACCGGTACAAACGATCTACCGGTACTGACGATCTACATACCGGTATCGATTCTCGATATACCGCTACAGACTATCTACATACCGGAATTGATGTTCGATATACCGATAAGGCCAATCTACATACCGGTATTGATGCTCTATATACCGTTACAGGCGATCTACATACCATTTGATGCTCGATATACCGGTACAGACGATCTACATACCAGTTGATGCTCGATATACCGCTACAGACGATCTACATACCGGTATCGATACTCGATATACCGGTACAAACGATCTACCGGTACAGACTATCTTCATACCGGTATTGATGCTCGATATACCGGTACAGACTATCTACATACCAGTTGATGCTCGATATACCGGTTCAGACGAGCTTGATAACGGTTTCGATCTCCGGTATACCGGTACCGACGATCTACCGGTACAGACGATCTATATACCAGTATTGATGCTCGATATACCGGTACTGACTATCTACATGCCAGTATTGACGCTCGATATACCGGTACATACGAGCTTGATTACGGTTTCGATGCTCGGTATACCGGTACAGACGATCTACCTGTACAGACGATCTACATACTGGTATCGATGCTCGATATGTCGATATTAATGTTTAACGGACCGGTATTAATGCTCGATATATTGGTACCGATCCTCAACAAACCGATATCGATAATCAACGAACCGGATTAGGTGCTCAACTGTTAACATTCTGAATGTTTTCCTTTACAAAAGAATACAGGTTCTGGTCGCTAACCACCAATGCTGTAACATCCCAGGACCATGATGAGATTCCATAGTTGTGTGCCTGAATGACACCACGCGCAGCATGATGTTGTGATCTAGTAGTATATTCTAGATCAGTTACCTTAACTTTTTAGGTATTGACTAAGGAAAGCGGTAATGCCGTTCGTAAGAATTAATTGTGCTGTGCTGAGAACGCTTCGTCCGTATGAATTAATTGTGTTATGCCGGGAACGCCACGCGCTCTTGCATTTGAAAGCTCAATGGTCCTAAATATAAATATTTACACTAAGCTCGCAAGGACGTATGATTTAGTAGGTGAATAAACATTTCGATAGTGACGGTTGGCTGCTACCTTCGTTTCGGTATCACCATAGCTCGAACTCCTGGAGCTGATGTCCCTGACGTCAAAAGCCATTCTTCCTGATGAACGGCAAAACCGAGACCGACACCACATGTATTATGCTTCCTTCCGTTTTATGGAAATGCTCCCTGGGGCAGTATTTTCGGAAATTGAAGTCGATAGATATGACATGTTCGGAACATTCCAGACTCCCCGTGGTTTTCAAAAGAATAAGTAATTGCTCAGACAGTAACATGCTCTAGAACTGAGACAGTTACATGTTCTAGAACTGAGACAGTTACATGTTCTAGAACTGAGACAGTTACATGTTCTAGAACTGAGACAGTTACATGTTCTAGAACTGAGACAGTTACATGTTCTAGAACTGAGACAGTTACATGTTCTAGAACTGAGACAGTTACATGTTCTAGAACTGAGACAGTTACATGTTCTAGAACTGAGACAGTTACATGCTCTAGAACTGAGACAGTTACATGTTCTAGAACTGAGACAGTTACATGCTCTAGAACTGAGACAGTTACAAGTTCTAGAACTGAGACAGTTACATGCTCTAGAACTGAGACAGTTACATGTTCTAGAACTAAGACAGTTACATGCTCTAGAACTGAGACAGTTACATGTTCTAGAACTGAGACAGTTACATGCTCTAGAACTGAGACAGTTACATGCTCTAGAACTGAGACAGTTACATGCTCTAGAACTGAGACAGTTACATGCTCTAGAACTGAGACAGTTACATGCTCTAGAACTGAGACAGTTACATGCTCTAGAACTGAGACAGTTACATGCTCTAGAACTGAGACAGTTACATGCTCTAGAACTGAGACAGTTACATGCTCTAGAACTGAGACAGTTACATGCTCTAGAACTGAGACAGTTACATGCTCTAGAACTGAGACAGTTACATGCTCTAGAACTGAGACAGTTACATGCTCTAGAACTGAGACAGTTACATGCTCTAGAACTGAGACAGTTACATGCTCTAGAACTGAGACAGTTACATGCTCTAGAACTGAGACAGTTACATGCTCTAGAACTGAGACAGTTACATGCTCTAGAACTGAGACAGTTACATGCTCTAGAACTGAGACAGTTACATGCTCTAGAACTGAGACAGTTACATGCTCTAGAACTGAGACAGTTACATGCTCTAGAACTGAGACAGTTACATGCTCTAGAACTGAGACAGTTACATGCTCTAGAACTGAGACAGTTACATGCTCTAGAACTGAGACAGTTACATGCTCTAGAACTGAGACAGTTACATGCTCTAGAACTGAGACAGTTACATGCTCTAGAACTGAGACAGTTACATGCTCTAGAACTGAGACAGTTACATGCTCTAGAACTGAGACAGTTACATGCTCTAGAACTGAGACAGTTACATGCTCTAGAACTGAGACAGTTACATGCTCTAGAACTGAGACAGTTACATGCTCTAGAACTGAGACAGTTACATGCTCTAGAACTGAGACAGTTACATGCTCTAGAACTGAGACAGTTACATGCTCTAGAACTGAGACAGTTACAAGCTATAGAACTGAGACAGTTACAAGTTCTAGAACTGAGACAGTTATATGCTCTAGAACTGAGACAGTTACAAGCTCTATAACTGAGACAGTTACATGTTCTAAAACTGAGACAGTTGCATGCTATTGAATTGAGACAGTTACATGCTATATAGAATTGAGACAGTTGCATGCTATAGAATTGAGACAGTTACAAGCTATAGAACTAAGACAGTTACATGTTCTAGAACTGAGACAGTTGCATGCTATTGAATTGAGGCTATAGAACTGAGACAGTTACAAGCTATAGAACTAAGACAGTTACATGCTATAGAATTGAGACAGTTACAAGCTATAGAACTAAGACAGTTACATGCTGTAGAATTGAGACAGTTACATGCTCTAGAACTGAGACAGTTACAAGCTATAGAACTAAGACAGTTACATGCTCTAGAACTGAGACAGTTACATGCTCTAGAACTGAGACAGTTACATGTTATATAATTGAGACAGTTACATTACGAAGTTTGGTTACGATTCAAACAGTGTTATTAGCTGGTCTTTTTTAAGATATTGTTGCTTTTTTAGAAGTTTTACCACGTACACTTATGACACAAACTATATATGTGATTGTCTATTGCGTTTTTACGTCGTAATATCTATGAAGTACATATCTTCTTTGTAGTCTCCATAACAATTTAGACAAAACAGCATTATCTAGAAACATTAGAGAGTTTTATCGTTAGACGCCATAAGTGTACTCGGCGTAATATGACGTCATTGTTTTAATTATGTCTTGATCAGTAATCATGTTATCAGAATGGAGAATCTATTTGTGTTTATTATATCACTTCTGTTTGACATTTTGAAATTTTGGTTCATAAACCGTTGTTGTCAGAAAATCACAAATACATAGTAATATATATATGTATACTTGTCAGGTACTGATGCAACCTTATGTATGTGACCTTGTTTACTCCGTGACGCTATGAGTCAGCCCACCAGTCGTGTAGCTGGTAAGTATTCGGGCGCGTTTGATCCCCGCTTCCACTTCACAATAAGAATGTAATGCACTCGCACGGCGCTCGTGTATATACATATTCCGTTTGAATGTAAATAAATGTACGTGACAGTTACGACTTCTCTGCCGTATACATTTCATCATAAAACATATCAAGGACAATTATCGCAATTTTGAATCGAGTTTTATTGACTAACACACATGATCTACAATCATCCATTCGTTTTCCCAGAATTAATCCGCTACAATTACGGAACCGGAATTTTATACGCAACCGACGTACATGTAAATGGCGGAGCGGATCGGTGCGTATATTCCGGAGTGGGTCCGGTTTCGTGCCCATTGAGAGATTTAATGAGTAATAAGTGTCAGCCGTATTTCCCAACAGATGATTTTCATTACAAACCATTTATTTTCGCTAAATCAGGTCCTTTTAACCGTCTTTTTCTCGACTGTTTGCCATCATTCCCAGATCGGGGTTGTAGATAAGCCAAGCGTTAGTCTACTTGTCCTGCAAAGTACACATCAACTTGAATATTCCTCTGCACGAATGTGACAGTTTGGGAGACATGTGTGCGCATGTTTATATGGATGTAGACAAGTAGTTCCCCTCGTTGTGACGTCATAACAGTTGTTTCCGTTTGTATGTCATGTTTTTTGTGATAAACGTTCACGTGATTTCAATATTTCCAGATTTGAATCGATATTGGTTGAAACAGATGTTAAACTGAAATGTTACAGTAATTGGTAGAAATAGTTTCGTACTTTATTCGAAATAATGTCTCAGTTGCTTCCATCAAATCTGAGATTTTTGGAATGAACATTTCTATTTTAATCGTTAGACTAAAATCTGTTTGGTAATTGATTCAAAAGAAGGTTTCAAATTCCTCCTTAAAAATCTAAACGGCGTTTAAAACATTCTAGTACAAACACGACAAATAACATGTTCAGTTATAACTTTTGCACGACATTTACAAACTTTGACAAAAGCAATCGTATTAACTCTTCAAATGTGTTCTCTTGCTGTCTTCTCGTCATTTCGAAAATACGTTCTTATTCATGGAGTAACTTTGTTGTAAGGTTTTGGTACATACACGTACGTATAAATCAACAAAAAAATGCGACACAATCAAATTGCATACAATTGACAATATTACATTCGATTTTCGCACTTAATGTGACCACCATTGCTAATTCCTGAAAAGTGTTTATTTTTTAATTTTAAACTAACTGGCCTAGTTATATTGAGTGTGAAAAAACGTCAGAATGAAAAAGGTTAGTTAAAAAATTGACGATTTCATATTTCAAATAGACACACGAGTTTACACATGCTACGCATGCCAAAACTTTTGAAACGATTCAATTACTTGTAAAACCGAAACTGAGCAAGGGAACCACATAGACGGACATAAACAAATGGGAAAAAAATCAATTTCTGTAGCATCGTAACTACAAACAACGGTTTTAAAACGAGTCGCCCAAACTGCCTTATAGTCAGACACGCATTTTATTTATAAATGCATACATCTCTGGACTTTTACGGTGTTCCTTTAACGTCAGAGACAGTGTCTACTTCCGGTTCACATTCCAACACATTTATCTGTGATATCTATATCAACAAATTAGACGGGATAGGGCGAGATTGTGTTTTATTTGTTGTTATATCGTGTTTGCCATTATCCTATTTGACGTAATGAAATCTAACTATGGGCAACAATCCTTGACCACACGGAAGGGCTATTTCCGGCTCCGCGTGACGAGGACCAATAGACTTAACAAAAACACCACCTGACTCACCATCACCTCAGATGTAGCCTATATTTTGTGTCATTTATATTTAGTTCCTACTTGTTGTAGCTTCTCTTAATTCGCTTAAAAGTGGCTAATGCAGTCGTGCATCAGTCCACTGCTAATTAATTAGCTGTTCTTTGTTTCTGCAATGAACCATTGTATTCTCGAATTACACGAGTTATTGTACAACGGAACAAAACAAACGTAACTAACGACACCCATCATAACCTAATCACACCAGTGATCTCCCCTTGAATACCATCACAGTGCTACACGTAACAGAGTGTGCAAGTTATGTCACCTAGTGTCTTTGAAGTGAAGGTCGTTTATCTGTTGTGTTAACGGTGTTTACGTGTTAGCGGGGGAGGAGGGGGTTATAACGTGATCTTAGATGCTCTAGGGAATCATTGTACAGACAAATAAACCAGGGAGGGGTTTATCGCACTTCCGGTGGGAGATTTCATTTGATAGGTTGGAGATGCATCGGGATGATGATCTACTGTGTCTACTATCGAGTGCATTTACGGGTTGACATTACAGACATTTCATCCACTTACACCATACAGTTTTACCTATCATGGAAAATGTCTATCTCAAAATAAATTGATTTTATAAAATCAAGAGGGAACAGAAAAACTTTTCTAATCCAAACGATTCGTTTTCTCAACTAACGTTGGTGAATTTCTAAATTTCAGCTTATGAACGTCGCGTTTTCATAACGAACATGTCAAATAATAATTCTCCACTGTTGTCGGTCAAAAAAATCTTTTTTCCGTATCACGTCGGAATTTATTGTCGATGATATGCAAAATCCGATGAGTTACGCTCTATCCAAATAAAGCCAACGTAATAATTTGACAAGCGTGACAGGTTTAGTCGAAATGGCAAGTTGAGGCCAATATCGCATACACCAACCTAATATCGTACACAGGGTGACCTTTAAATCCGGCGCAGGGGTCATTCAGTTTTGGGGAGAGACACATTTCTGTATTTATGTATTGCAGTAAGTTTAATTACAGAACCAACGCGGAGTGCGCCAGGGTGGTATCACACTGCATCACTCATTACATCGCGACACACCCATCGGACCTCTGACGGGAGGAGGCTGGCGGGAGGAGGGGCTCACTGACGTTAAAGTGAACAGTGATGCATGTGTCATTCATGAAGTGTTAATGAAACTTTAACCGAAGGGTATAGTTTCCAATTAGCATCACTAATTAGTGACAAACACTCTGAGAAAAGTGTCACGGTATTTGATTTCCGGATTTTCCCACGGACCCGCGTCCCGTCTTTGTTGTCCAGCCGTAGCTCTGGGTCCATCTTGTGACAGAAATCGATTGTTCTTAGTGTGTTTCGGTGATGTTACATGCAACAAATGTAATTTTCAATCATGCAAGCCGCTTTTCTCTGCAAGCAAGTCGCTTGTGTGCGCTCTACCAACAAGATCGCTTGTGACATCTTTGTTAGTGCAGCTATTATAAATAATAAGTTCTGTACTTGTTTGTTTTTTAAACATTAAACATGGAGATTTGTATTGCTTATGAGTTATGAAGAAAATGAAAATAAATATTTAAACTTAATTTATAGGGCACCAACATTAGCATATCGCCCCTCTGTTTTCAGACAATTGGTTGTGTATTCTAAGTATAAGTTATAACAATTGTACTCCATATGTAAACAAAAGTTGACAACAATTTTTTGAAATTCTTTTAAAAGTACAAAATATGACGACATAACAACACCGACAACATATCACGTGGATAGTTTGTTTATAAACAATCCATCATAACAATGGTTGTTGACATGACAACAAGTTATTGTCAGATGCTTCAACCGCGAACGTTTGACGCCTAAGTAGACGTCCTGGCGAGAGTACCCACGTGCCAGTGATGACCTGCCCCACTTACACGAGTCCCCGGGATCATTCGACAGTCAGAGTGTGACGCTTCAGGGGGTCAAAATTGTCATAATACCAACACCGAATGTGTAATTTTTGTTTTACAAAATGTCAGGCTCTATTACATAGACAGCTTTTGTTTTTAAAAAGGAAAAGAAACAATTGTGATACGTTTTATTCTTGCATTGAATCAGTGTTGTCATTCCCCGTGCTGTACGTTACCGCACAGTATATTGGTCAAATGTGCTGGGATGTGTTTTAATTAGTTTTAAAAATGTAAACGGTTGCATTAAGTGTGTGACGTTGAAACGTTGAAGACGTAAATGTTGACTATGGCATGATACTGGAAGAAAATGGACTGATGAATGTCTGCATTAGGTCAATAGATCCTCAGGCCCCTTAAATAGGTTACAGAGTTTAATTCAGCGACGAACATGATTCTTTCTGTCAATGATTATTTCGAGTTCAACTTAATATCAGCAGTTGTTGTCGAATACGTAATATTCTGTCGAAAATCCACATCACTTAGCCAGGTGATCAAACCAACATTATCCATCTCGGCCATTTCCTTTCCTCGTACACTTTGTATATGAATCATGCGAAGATATTCCCGCCAATGTTTACGTTACGTCTCAGGCGAGGCTTTGTTATGAGTATTTATCGAGCCCCGCCCCTTCACGTGCATACATTGTATGACCCCTCCAAAGTACAATCTAGACCCTCCTCGTTGCGGATTATTACATTATCCCCGCTGTACATGTGTGTCGCAGTCACAATATACATCTGTGTAGGTCTGTCTAACCAAGGAGCAATAGAGAAAACACATGCTTTTGAGATAGGAAAATATAAATCAGATACAAAAAAATAAAACGTATATTTTGTACAAGCTCGACATACACAGCCTGTCAAGCCCCGGACGGTGACAGCGAGCAAGTACATAGTTATTGACACACGGCATCTGCACGTGAGCTCGTGACTATGAATTAGTTGTTTACTCGTTATTTTGTCAGTCCTTAATTAATAAAAGTCCGTGATGAACTTACACTCGGGGAAAACCAGGGATATCGGGTCAACTAGGTACCAGTATGTCCTCTACTACAGTGACAGAACAAACCCAGGTATACTGAACACCGCTGGACATCCTCAAGCAGTCAATCACCAAGATTTGGACTTTCCAAACCCTCCGAACAGTTGATATTAATCGTTTAAGTCATACCTAATTGACGTTCGGATGACGAATTATTTTTCGCTATCATTTTTTCAGATCAATGTTTAAATCGATGTTCAGATATTGCATTTCAAAGCATAGACTATCAAGCTACCGACACCAGAAAACATTACATATTTTATTTATTTTATATTTTATTTCATATTTTTGGCAATTCATTTTAGCATTGAACTACATTCGGTTGGTATTCATAATTAAAAGGAATGCCCACTGGACAAAGGGAAACTCAATGAAGTTACTAAAAAAAAAAAAATGTTTATCTCATTGAAATTTCAATTACACTTATTATCATTCAGTGTTTAGTTTATGAATAATTCATTTGTTAAAAAAAAATAGAACAGTCATCTATCCAAGGTCTGTGTTATCCAACGTAACAGTTATGACGTCAAAACCATAATTACGTCAACATTCGGTTCGTGGCATTCATAGGCTAGATGAATGCCAACTGAATGTGGTATGATTATATAGTGGCAATGCCATATGATGGTAAATATTGTCAAGTATAATAGGATCGTATACAGTTACATGATTCGGCTCATAAATACGTTTAGTCAGATTTATATTACACGGGCAGAACGTGTTAATCCATTACCAAAGATGTAGTTGTCAGACGTAGCCTCCGATCAGTGGGAGTTGTCGCCAAATATTTGACGCGAGCGGTTATTTTTACTTCCTAGTGGAGATAGCTTCGCCAATGGAATTCATTATGTTTTTTGTAGTGTGACAAATATCTCTTTATCTGTAAAAGATCGGATCATGATGTGCCAATTTTCCATAAATTAGATTTTAAACAAAATGCATGTCCTATCACGATAGCTGTTGACAGCCTGGATATCGTTAGGGTTAGGGTTGTGACGTAACAACTGGGGTCTAAACGATAAAAGAATTAAAAAACAGAGAATAGACTAAACGGTATGTAAACAACTTTTATGGCAACAAGCATTTTTTCCTGGTTTCTATCTATGGGGTGAGGAATCCAGCAGGTTCCTATCTCGTATGTACATCTTTAAACCCGCGAAGGAAATGCAATATTACCGTACGATGTTCTGTTAGCAGGGCTTTGAACAGATCCCGGGTTATCTATTGGTGCCGAGATAAGAGTGGATACAGAGGGATACAGCACGAGTTTGGACCGTGTACCCCCCTTGATGTTGCACCTTTCACACTGGAAGGTGTTTCTGTCCATGTCCCGTCCCTGTCGGGGAGCCCACTATCCTCTTCTGTACCGTGAACTGGCGTCGGGCACATGCACCGAAGCGACTTGCACCGGGCGACCTTACACGAACCGTTACAATACGTATCTGGTAATACCTGTTGTTGTGGGTTACTGGCATGTATGGGTACAGGTGTAGCGCGGAT
The DNA here is from genome assembly GCF_002113885.1 of Mizuhopecten yessoensis. Classification (NCBI taxonomy): domain Eukaryota; kingdom Metazoa; phylum Mollusca; class Bivalvia; order Pectinida; family Pectinidae; genus Mizuhopecten; species Mizuhopecten yessoensis. Next base: position 621,915 of record NW_018405816.1, read on the forward strand.
GTAAGTACTAAACATCAGAGATGTATAAAACCGGTCTGTACGTATCTGTATGCATTAAGTTTTATTGTCTTCAATAAAAAGTTTGTTTATGACATCAACTATTGTTAACACTCTCCCATTAGCGGCGTGTTTGGTGTATTGCCAGGTGTGTTTGGTTGGTCCCTCTCGTGCTGCTCTCAGTGTCCCATTCGGGCTGTTTCATTGATAAAGATATCAAAACACACACTGACACAGGCAACATCATAGAGGAAGTACTCTTAGGAGAGAGGTCTCGGAGAGAAATCGTCTTTTTATAACATCTCCTATCTCCAGAGGAGCCACAACACGGGGATCTGTTTGTTTTTCTCTGGGTACAAACTCGTTAGCCCAATGGACCAATCTTATCTAATTCGGAAGTAGGGATGAATGGGTTAATCTTCGACTGACAGGGAGTCTGGTTGACCCCTGGGCGACCCCGCTTTCTCGGAAACCTTGAACTTGCTAGAAGCCACCTGTTTCGGTATGGCACTAACGATCTCCATGGGTCCGAATCAGCTATAATTTAAACAAGATTGAACCCTCATTGGGTAATTTGTGAATGTATTGGGCTTCTGTGCGGTTTATAGAATTATAGACCCGATCATGTCGTACAGCCGGAGACGTCAGGGAAACACTCTCCTTCTATTTATACCGTCGTCTGACATGTCAGGATAACTATAGAATGTTAATAACTCCAGTCGGACGTAACACTGCAGGCAACCTTTAACTTTGGAAATTAAACAATGTTCAAGTCCCATCTAAACATGTAATTTCAAGGTCTTGCTGGTCATTTACTTTATATAACTTATGAAGACTTACTGAAGTATCGGAAGGCAAAGGCGGCCAAAACGATTATAAGAGTGGAACTATTAATACACTTCCAGATATTTTATTTTTTTGGAAATGAGGACGCATAAGGGTATGAAATGTTTATTGTTACTCCAATCAAATGTACTTCTATTTCAACCCCAACAGCAAGACCTATACAGCACGATCCGCCGTAACGCCCGTTAGATACCTGAGCAAGCTCGGGAATACATCTGTTAGATACCTGTGTGATTAGATGATGTTGGTTCGTTAAGCCACGCCACCTTGGCTGCTAATTTTAACACACACGGTCCTGGCTGCTGAGGCTGAGGGTCGCCGTAATCACTTCCGACTCGCGCCTCCGGTGCCAAAATTCCCAATCTCGCACAGCTCCCCCCAATAAATCCTAATCCTGTAATCCACACACGCCAGCCAGTCGAGGAGGTATGCGTTTTTAACTTGTACCTTTTACCCCTCAACCTGTTTTTCCTCACAGTGGGGACCTGTTGTCGACAACCATAGTCATACAAAAGAAAACGTGTTTTCTTGACAAAAGCTCATATTATCATCTTTTCAACAAGAATATTAATTATTATTTAATAGTACGTTATTTTTTGTCCCTCAAGATTCTCCTCTGTCCACATATTGTTTGACATCTATTGAAAAATACAGAAAATCACAGCTTATGCGAATTCTAAAACATGGGATGTTTAAAAAGGATAAAATTATATATTGTTTACTGTAGCTTTGAAATAGATGCAAACATTTTACATTCAATCAACCCTTACTTTATAATTGAATAATACGTTTAAGGGACGTAAATATATATAAATCCCTGCACATCCGCACCCATATTTGTCATTGTCTTTTGAATTAAAGACATGTTTGTTTATCGCCACGCATTGTTAATCAGCCATAAAGACAACAGGCGGAACAGGAGGGTCGGCGACATTAAGGTACCGGTTCGTTTATTATACTTTACACCCAGTGACGTAAATCCGGTCTAATCGAGAGTTCATCGGGTACAATTTAACTTGAGATTTTTTTTTTATTATTTCCGGGGTTAATTGGGTAACTTTGTTTCATGAAAAATATATTGACAGAAATCATGATCAATGCAATTACGTCTGATCTCTTGATTCAGTTCGGATATATTGAGTTGTGAGTGACGATCTGTGTTGGCGTTGTTTGGCTACTATACACTCATGTAAATACTACACAAATTTTCTTTTTATTTAATTTATTACATGTACAATGTTTTATTGATTAACGTCACGCAATAACGTAATTTTAAGACCAGCCCAAAGTTAAGGTCAGCAATAGATTTTGAGATAATTTCAAGAGCCAAAATTATCAAAACTTATTGCTATCACCGTTTATAATGTATAATGATATGAGAGTGTGTTGATGGTGTTTTAACTGCTTGTGCCAAATTCTCTTATATTTTTATTTACCCTAATGAGAATCATACAATTAAAAAGAAGCAGTAGATTTCACCACACATTTAAATATGGACAAAATATGTGTAGCATTAGTGTTTAGCCTAACATGTGGTTTTACAACCTGTAAAAAACACCTTTATCTGTGCCTCGAACATCCTGATTAGTTTCGTTCTGTGTTGGCAGCAATTTCTGCTCGTCTGATTGTGCTATTTATACATGTATTTATACACTTGCACGTTCATGTGCACGTTCGTGAATGCACCAGAAGAGGAGATAACGCTCGACTTTACATCAGACGTAATCGTGTAAAGCCGATACCGGAGAGGGCTGGTATCGACAAACGTGGCGATACGGGGGGATCCCTCATTATCAGACACTTAGAGCAGAGACGGAACATATGTTTCAGTCAAAAACTACCTGTGTATCAGTTAATTGTAGCCTCCTCTACAGGTGACCCCGCTCACCTCTCGTGACCTTCACTGACCTCCGTTTACCTACATGTGGGGCTGAAGCTTAATTAGAATGCGCTGGCATCTAAATTTACGTTTATGTTAGAGATTAGCGAAACTTCGCCGCTCACGCCCCCACCCCCTCCTCCTTGGCCTTCGATGCAAGGTTGTAAACGCTGTCTATTTCAGATACATTACCGATGTTCTATTATGTTTTATATAACATAATTAAACAAGGACGAAAATCGTTAATTAAGCTTATAATAGCGGATATTTGTATCTCGCCTGTTTCTTATTTTACAGTCGACAGTATCAGTAAGTGCAGTTCGGAATCAGCAAAGTCAAGCGCATTAGAAACATCGTTTGCGTGCCAATAAAGCACAGGACCGACATTTTACTTCCCGGACCAATGGGTGCACCTGAGACGGAGCAACACCTACCATTAGTTGTCATTACCGTTCCACTCTGTGCTGGGCGACAATGGAAAGGAAGCAACATACATTTTCGACCTCCTCAGCGCAGCACTCAATCCAAGCGCGTAATTTCAAAACTTTTTAAGGTTGTTTTGATTTAGTTTTATTACTGTCATCATATTATGTTGATATGGTATGCAAAGTAGTAATAGATTCTTAAATGCACGTTAGCCCGTGTGCTTTATCTAAAAGTACAACTTTATAACCAAAATCACAATTTCTATCTCTGATCCGAATAATCATCAATCAACCACCATGGTTATATCAACGAAGCGTTATGCCTTTAACGAAATTCATCAGCAGTTTTCACGATTTAGTTACGAAAATATCTTTAATACCGCAACTCAACTGGCAATCTTTTTCAAAACCTTGTAATACCTCACGTATGATGATAGAATCTTGGACGCACGGACCGACACGAGGTCATTAGGTGCAGTAATATACTTGTTTTGTATCTTACCGCTGTTAAAATGTAACAGTATTCTATATATTCAATAAAAGAGTGCTCTCACACAGCAGGGATCAGGCTGATAATATCGTTTGGGTGTAGTTTGATTTACTAACAAATATGTATCGTGGAAAAAAATGGATCTTGGAAAATTGTATGTGATGTTTTAGGAATTACATAAACACTTATGAATGACATCGTGAAGAAGTGAAAATATAGGCTTTTCAGTATTTTGATTTTTAAAGATTATTTAGTTAACAGTTAAAGTATGGGTATGAGGGATATAGCAAGTTTATGATCCCCCGAGGCCAGGACTATTTCCCGAGGCGAATATCCCTCATACCCATACTTCAAATGTTTTATTATACTGATACAAACACTCCCTTACAATATTCTAAATATTATTAGACAACAAATTTTCAACAGTTGAGACACTTTATTAACAAAACTAAAAATTTCTTGAGAATCAACATCAGAAAAAAACAGTATTTGCAATAACATGAACTAAAGGATATCACATGTACAATAAACAATAAATCACAGTTTTTGCTTGAAAATTAGCATTAACATAAATGCGAATTCTGAATTAATTCAAAACATGTAGGTGAAGGTCGGTCCAGAAAGTACCTGCTCCGCTGGCCGAAAATTGCCGACGTAATTCGATTGCGCTGATTGGTCAATATTCGGTCAGGCCCCGCCCACGACGTCACTCAGTTTCCCGCATTTTCCGAGGGAAATAGTTTCAAAACTATCGCACCCCTCCAGACGAACTATTTCCCTGGCAAGCAGTTGGAGGGGAAATAGCTTGTTTATGTGGTTACTTTTGTATAGTGTAAAATAAGTAGAGGTATAATAATGTTTATTATAGTTTGATAAACTGAGTGTTAGCTGGTAAAAGTAAGTACAGGGAAATAGTCTTTTTTGTCCTCCTCAAAAGTAAAGTTGTATAGGTGAAGAATAATGTTTGTTCTCCTCACAGGTAAGGTTATACAGGGAAATAGTATTTCTTGTTCACCTCACAGATTAAATTATACAGGGAAGTAATCTGTTTTGTCCTTCTCAAAGTAAAGTTTTACAGGGAAATAGTTTTGATTGTTCTTCACACAGGTAAGATTATTCAGGGAAATAGTCTTTTTTTGTCCTCCCCAGAGGTAGTTTATACAGGGAAATAGTTATACATTAATATATTTTTTTGCTCTCTGATTCTCTTATCAGTTAGCGAATGACATCACACAGGGCATCTCATTTTGGTGTAGGTATGTTTCCGTTTATTTTCGGTTTACTAACCATTGGTATGCACATTAACCGGATTACAATGTTCATCGGCGAACATGTCATGCCTTGTGCTATATAGAATCCATGTAAGAAAAGGCAAAGAAATTAGCATGGTGTTAACACAGATGAACTGTGAGGTGTTCCATAACTTCCGGGCCCGTCCCTCATTGGAAGATGCCTTTCCCGACCCATAACGTCTCCTCTCCCCTGTTATTCCCTTAGCTTCTCCCCATGCTGCTAACCCGGCCCCCTCCCCACTGTCTCCTCCCCGACCCTCTCCCACACTACCACTGATAGCCTTGCAGGTGCGTGATAATTGCATGCGTATGCCCGCGTGTTTACTGTTCCTGACAGGTTGTTGAAGGAGATAGTGCTAAGTCTGGCTCCACAGCCGCTGTAGCCGTCATTGATTCCTGTGATGAGCAGGTCTTCATACATGTATTTATTGCTCACTCTATATAACATTAAAACTAACAGCTCCGCTTCACCTCCCCGCTGGTTACGTATCCCCCTCCCCTCGGTGTGAGATACATCGTTGAACTCGTGATACTGACACGATTCCGTTCTTGGCAATCCTTCTACAGAGGTTTTATTGACGTATACTCGTTTTATAAATACACTCTTTTAAGTTGTACTCACACAAACTACCACGTGTTCTGACCTCCCTGTAATCACATTCCTAGCTGATGAACACGACTTTTGATATTCACGTCAGTGTTACGATTGAAGAATCTGTATATGATTGCAACCTTGTTACCTATTCTTAAATTTTCACTGCTTTCAGATTTCATCAACTTAAAAAACCTTAACTAATATTTTACCCTAACACTCATTTAAGTATGAATAGTATTAACATAATATACAATTATGAATTTCAGGTGCGGTCTGTCCATCAATTTACACACCAGGTCTGTGTAATATTCACCTCGGCAGAGACCAGGTTTGTATTCCATGGCTAGACCTCACCAGTAGTCCAGGTAGTCTCACCTGGAAATCAAAACCAAAGGATTACATTCGGAACACTGTGAACATTTTAATACAGTAAAGTGTCCACCCAGTTGCCGTTACTATAACATAGTGATGAATAGGACATTTTAAAGATTCCAGTTCCTCTGCACTGTGTTTATTTCATATACAGTAACTCCCCCTTAACTTCCGTTTCGATATAACTGTAGCACAGGTGGGTCAGGACACGTCCGTTGACTATGAAGCACAATCGAGGAGAGCGATAGCTGTAGCCGAAGGGCATGGTTATAATCCCGGTCTAGGACTGATGGAGTTTTACACTCAAAACACTGTTGTTTATTTCATTTTTAAATTTTTCTAAAGAAGGTCACGCAAAGTATGGTTTCCTTTTCAGAAATGATTTATTAAAGCTAAAGTCATACCAAACAAAATAGTTTCCCACACTTCGTTATGGGTTTTGTCAGTGGTATACAGGGATTCTTACAACACTTCGTTGTAGGTTTTGTCATGGGTATACAGGGATTCGTACAACACTTCGTTATAGGTTTTGTCAGTGGTATACAGGGACTCGTACAACACTTCGTTATAGGTTTTGTCAGTGGTATACAGGGATTCGTACAACACTTCGTTATAGGTTTTGTCAGTGGTATACAGGGATTCGTACAACACTTCGTTATAGGTTTTGTCAGTGGTATACAGGGATTCGTACAACACTTCGTTATAGGTTTTGTCAGTGGTATACAGGGATTCGTACAACACTTCGTTATAGGTTTTGTCAGTGGTATACAGGGATTCGTACAACACTTCGTTATAGGTTTTGTCAGTGGTATACAGGGATTCGTACAACACTTCGTTATAGGTTTTGTCAGTGGTATACAGGGATTCGTACAACACTTCGTTATAGGTTTTGTCAGTGGTATACAGGGATTCGTACAACACTTCGTTATAGGTTTTGTCAGTGGTATACAGGGATTCGTACAACACTTCGTTATAGGTTTTGTCAGTGGTATACAGGGATTCGTACAACACTTCGTTATAGGTTTTGTCAGTGGTATACAGGGATTCGTACAACACTTCGTTATAGGTTTTGTCAGTGGTATACAGGGATTCGTACAACACTTCGTTATAGGTTTTGTCAGTGGTATACAGGGATTCGTACAACACTTCGTTATAGGTTTTGTCAGTGGTATACAGGGATTCGTACAACACTTCGTTATAGGTTTTGTCAGTGGTATACAGGGATTCGTACAACACTTCGTTATAGGTTTTGTCAGTGGTATACAGGGATTCGTACAACACTTCGTTATAGGTTTTGTCAGTGGTATACAGGGATTCGTACAACACTTCGTTATAGGTTTTGTCAGTGGTATACAGGGATTCGTACAACACTTCGTTATAGGTTTTGTCAGTGGTATACAGGGATTCGTACAACACTTCGTTATAGGTTTTGTCAGTGGTATACAGGGATTCGTACAACACTTCGTTATAGGTTTTGTCAGTGGTATACAGGGATTCGTACAACACTTCGTTATAGGTTTTGTCAGTGGTATACAGGGATTCGTACAACACTTCGTTATAGGTTTTGTCAGTGGTATACAGGGATTCGTACAACACTTCGTTATAGGTTTTGTCAGTGGTATACAGGGATTCGTACAACACTTCGTTATAGGTTTTGTCAGTGGTATACAGGGATTCGTACAACACTTCGTTATAGGTTTTGTCAGTGGTATACAGGGATTCGTACAACACTTCGTTATAGGTTTTGTCAGTGGTATACAGGGATTCGTACAACACTTCGTTATAGGTTTTGTCAGTGGTATACAGGGATTCGTACAACACTTCGTTATAGGTTTTGTCAGTGGTATACAGGGATTCGTACAACACTTCGTTATAGGTTTTGTCAGTGGTATACAGGGATTCGTACAACACTTCGTTATAGGTTTTGTCAGTGGTATACAGGGAATCGTACAACACTTCGTTATAGGTTTTGTCAGTGGTATACAGGGATTCGTAACTGTTTAGGATGTTGTTGATTTCAAGGAATTTATTTCATCATCAAACCACACTTGCTCTGTCGCTGTCATTATGGTCCAATACAATGGGTCCGCCGCCCCAATCTCTTATGTTCCTCCACAATTGGACTCAGAGAAGGTCGTGTTGGTACTACCAGATTGGTGACAGCGACCAGTAGACGATGTAACATATACAAGGTTTCATTCAGCTTTGAACTGAAAAGATGGAATGACGTATTTTAGATTTATCTTAATGAGGTCTAAAAAATCAAACGCCCTCTATTTGACCTTGAGTGCAGCATATAACCCGATGTCAAATACGTACCCATTAGAAATAAACGTTTGTAGATTGCAAATTAATCGCTAGAGCACAAGAAGCGTAATTCCCTCACATCGGGTTTTTTGGCAAAAACCTAGACTGATTTCAAAGTTTGTAAACCTTACTTGATGTCCCGTAACTTAAGATATGTTATCGGGGGGTTGTTTACGCGAGCGTGTATCACCGTTACAATGAGATGGTATTCCTGATGTAGCCAAACTGGCGAAATGAGTAGGTGCCCTCTGACCTCTTAACGTTTTATCAGCTGATTTCGAGATAGCGCTGAGTGAAATTTTGGCAGAATTTATGGACTGGAAAGTCCTTCAACAGTTACCGTGCCAAAAAAAGTCAAAGTCATGCAACGTTCTTTTTTTACCTGGGATTTAGAATGAGGTTTAACAGCGAGCACCGATTTATTCGGTTCACAGGGCGGTCAGTTAGTGACGTCAGTACAAGGGGAGGTAATAGAGCAATTAGTGACGTTTTTGTACAGTCACGTAATGACCGCTTACAAGGTCCAGAGATTTGAACACCGATAGCAGGTAGCCTTATTACATGCCACAGGAAGGTGCGTTTTGTGACACGATCAGTTATTACCGTTATTTTGTCGTCATTATTGCATTCAGTCCATCTTATCTCTTCATCTGTCTAACGGGTTTAGCAGGTAATTATATACCTGTGATCACTCTACCTGTGTCCTACCTGGGGGAATATGCATGATGAATGAACGTAACAACGGAACAGCGGAAATCGACAATTACATAACCAACACCTTGGCAAGAAAATATCTATAGTACAATAAAGTTGATAAATCATTGTCGACCACAGGAGGGAAGAGTTCAGAAAGTATGACACAAGTTTTGATATTAATTTGTGTTTAATATAATTGAGGAATACTATCGGGGACAAAAAGGGGACAAGGGAGGGGTCATTGCGTCAGAAACGTTGACACAATCTCGTCCTATCTCTACACCTCCATTGACTTTAACATGTAATAACGACATCGTACCCGGGTATTTACAATACCTGTCAGTTGTGAAATACGTACCTGTCACTCTCAGGTTTGATGTTAAACCAGGCTTAAACATACCACAAAAACATCAGATTAGTACATATTTACCTGTACTTTACCTTAAGACAGTTAACATTTTTTACCATTCCATCTCATGACCAGGAGTACTCTGGTCGTTTTTCCTAGATTTCAATCTACAAAAAACTATATATTATCCGCCATACAAACGATGTTGGAAAACAAATGTTTAGGTAGTAAGTAGTGTTTGTGAAGCCTCGGTCAATATCACTCTTTCATGTTCATATTCACATCATATTCACCAGCACAAAAGTCCATAATTGTATACTATGCCATATTCAGATTATATATTATAAAAAAAGTCCATAACTGTTTTATTATATGCTTCAACAATAAAATAAAACAAAACAAAACTAAAGGTTCTGTTTTTTTTGTACGCGAGCCTCCGTGTCAAATTTAGCCAGGTTTGAATTCAACAGTTCAGCATCGTGGCTTTCGAAGCATCGTCTAGGTAATTTTTCTTAAGATTAGCATGGAGGACATGCACTGCGTGTTCAATGGCCCTTTTTATGTTAAGAGCATCTTTATCCTCGAATATGTTTTGGTAATTTTCTGATGTAACGGATGAGAAACGTTCTCCAGCAGCCATCTTCTATTGTCTGACAGATCACGTTCCGGTCTAACTGCGCATGCACTAGGACAGGTTCCGGGGAATTTCCAAATAGGCTATATTTAGAAATCGATATTCACCGGATATCCAGTCTACATGAGTTTTTGATGACTGGTCACGTGTATAGGATTCGACCAATGTGATTGCGAGAACTGGGGTCAAAATAACGGTTTTTACATTTCTAGGTTGCATGAAAATTGTCGTTTTACACGATTAAACGCCACAAATCTTGATTATGTGATAAAAAGGATCTTACACTCGTTTTCATGTCATATGATACTTATGAAACTCGTCACGATATTTTTTCATTTTAGCTCGCCAGAGGCTCGCTAAATTGAACATTCTTAGACTCGTTTCTTAAATCTCATATGAAATGGAAACTCATGGTTTGGTTTGGTTTAATTTTGTTGAACGTCCTTTTAACAGCCAAGTTCATATAAGACGTGCCTCCATGTCTGTAGTGTATGCCTGCTTGTGTGTGTGTATGCAGGAGACACGGTATGTTGGTCTGCAGCTATCGCAATATACATGAGAAGCAAAGGTAACGGATAGATGAAAATGCCAACAAAGGCTTTTCTTACATAGTTGTTTATCAATGATTTACTTGGTTTTCTTTCCATTCATTCATTCATTCCTACGGCACAATGCCACGAATATTGAAACCACCTTCTCTCAACCTGTTTTGTTTCCTCTTTTGAAATATATCACTGATAAAAATTGGCAAATAAATAAATAAATAAGTGATCGCGCTATTCAACCGACAGCAGTGTTTCAAGTATCACAGAATAAAATCACGCAGTGTTCGCTATTCTTCCGTAAGATATCTGAAATATTCTTCACAAAATCATCCTAAATATAGACAACTCCAGTCTAAACATCTTCATACTTCACCCCCTTTCACATACTCTCATAACTTGAAAAACACAAACATTAGATTAGAGACATAAATCATAATATGGGCGACGGCCTATGTCTATAGCGCCAAATCGCACGTGTGTCGGTGAGTCTATAAATCTCGTTAGAAAACACATTCTCTGTCTAACTAACGACTTGAAAGGCCAATTTAACGTCCGAAATATTGTAGGGGATTGGCGAAAGATCCATCGGCCATCCTGGTGGTCTGAACCTCTTACAGAACCCAGAGGTTCGTTACACACAACTTGTCGACTTTTATCCATTTTTTATAAGACACCTTGTAACCAGCTCTAATGAGAAGCTGATTATCAAATCAACGTAATCAGCTAGCCGGGCAGAGATAGGTAGTGGGGTAGACGAGGTAATCGGACAACTGATCTCGGGACCAACTGCTGAAACAAGCAAGCCGTCGGGAGCTGTCGCGCCTCCCAGGCCCTAATTGGCCATGGAGATAACTTTCTGGACCCAACAGCTTCAGTTTCTCCCGCGACATGTCCCGGCTAATAACGGAATTGTCGCCCCCATCCCTGTAACGTATACGGCAGTGTCGGGTTATTGTGGGATGTATGCTGTGGTTATCAACTGATATAGATTTCTTTTGAAAAGAAGCATTTATAAAGGAGTGACTGTGTCGTATTACAGCCGATGTAAAATGTTGATAACCCTAATTTTACTCTACGCTTTTATCATTTCTTCTATACAGACACATCCTTTAAACCGACATATCGTATATAGTAACATATTAATTAAATCGACATATCGCATATATTAATATATCCTCTAAACCGACATATCGTATATGGCAACATATCAATTAAAACGACATATCGCATATATATAGGATCTTAAATGAGTTTTTATTTCATATGAGATTTGATGAAACTTCGAGACGAGTTTCATAAAAGCTCATATGAAATGAAAATAAATAAGATACTTTTTATCACATAACTCAGAAAACTTACATTTTGACAGGTTTTAAAGCCAAAATGTAAAGGGCTTAATCAAACGGAGACAGCCATTCTGTTGCGCCATTCACAATTTATGACGTCACGTCATTGTCCATATTATGACGTCACAATCGATTTTTGACTGGCACAGCCAATGAAAAACGCTCAAGGGTATATTACACAAGTGACATCTAAAATATTACACGGGCGAATTCACTGGATAACAGGCCGATTATGTGATAAAGTAATTGTCCTCTAAACCGACATATCATATATAGTAACATATCAATTAAACCGACATATCACATATAGTAACACATCCTCCAAACTGACATATCGTATATAGTAACATATACTACAAACCGACACATCGCATATAGAAACATATCCTTTAAACTGACACATGTCATAAAGTAACATAGTCTACTAACCGACATGTCACATATAGTAACATATCCTACAAACTCACATGTCACATATAGTAACATATCCTACAAACCGACATGTCACATATAGTAACATATCCTCTAAACCGACACATCGCATATAGAAACATATCATATAAAACGAAATATAGCATATAGTAATATATCCTCTAAACCGACATATCGCATATAGTAACACATCCTTTGAATCGACACATTGCATATAATAACATATCCCCTTAACCGACATCCTCTAAATTGACACCTCCTCTATAATGACTTATTTAACTGACATATATACTATAAAATGACACATTCTCTAAACTGACGCATCCTCTATCCGAGATTCTCTGAATTGACACCTCCTCTATAACGACTTATCGTCTAAACTGACATATCCTATACATTTACCTATCCCCTGTACTGATTTTATTCTCTGTAATACCACAGCCTCTTTATACTGTTTACTTTATTTGTCCGTCAGTTATCTCGTAGTATATACACAACAATGGCTACACACACAAGAAAACCTCCGTACTGAAATGGCTTCACAACAAACAAGGCCAGATAGATATCTAGTGAAAAAACGTACTCCAATCTATATTATTATCAATTAATGAAAATTTAGTGAAATATTTAATTTTATTCGATGTAGCAACCTCCAGGATTGAGTTCAGAAATGACATGACAAATAGAAAGATATGGGGAACACTCCAACTCCAAACCATATTATCCTCAATTTGTAAAATCTATTTTTTTCTTTCAATTTGAAGTGGGTTTTTCCTCAATCTGATTAAAATCATTTATCACATGGATTCGTTAACTTTAACATGCGTAAAACTTAATACAATGTACCGATAAATTAAGTTATTTACTAGTCATATCGCATGTTCCTCTCCCTTCAAAAAAACATTGAGCAAAATTAAAAATCAATATACCAGACTAACAGTTACTATGTATGTATCTAAATATAACACGCGCATATCTCATGAAATGACATCACTTTAAACGACAGAAGATAAATAGTTGAGATTAAACTATTATTTAAATTTAAATCTACAATTCAGTTTATTTAAATAAATATCAGTCAGATCGGCCTGCTGCCTATGACAGCCCCTCGAGAAATAATATGTTTGTCAATATTTGGATGATACATCACGGTAACCAGGATGTGATTGTGATAACATCAACTGGAGTATCTTACCACAGGAGAGGGCTGAGGGGACACCAGTCGGTAAAAACGGACATATTATCTACACTAGTGTCCTCTTATGTTTTCTGGTTGTTAGAGAGAAAATAAACTATTTTTGTATAGGTCTGGACAAATAGCCGTGTTAATGCATGTTGGGCGTTATATGCGTGCCTGCACTGTATACTTATATACATCAGTTGTCTTGATAAGCCTACACACCAATACGTCCCTGTTCGTGATGACAATCGTTATCATAGACAGTAAAATTAAAGGCTAATGAAATATTCATTTTTGGTTCTTGCTTTGTTTTTACGAATACTTTGGGTTGTATGTAGGACTAAGACCACAATTAATTTTACTATATGTTTCATTGTAACATTTAATTTCATATCAAATTCCCAATATCCGATAGCCAACTTTCCATCTAACCTGGTCAAGAGCAACATCTTGGGAGTAAAACATCAAAATTTCAACATAGCATGTGAGATAATCGTCTGCATGTGTCATCAATGTCAAAAATAAACTTCCGGGTCAGGGGTAGAGGTAAACACAGGACTTTTCACACAGCACCCTGCACAAAAAAATAATGCACAATATAGAAATTTGACACAGAAATTGTTAGATTGATATCTCCACAGTATTTTAACACCAAACTTTTACACAAACACCAAGTTCTAAGAGGCATAGTATAGTTTTTACTAAAGTACCTATATTTCTAAGGGACTTCATTCGTGGGTACTGAACCCGGAAGCATTTAATTGTGACCTCAGTCCTAT
>NW_018405816.1:636528-682328 GCF_002113885.1 Mizuhopecten yessoensis
TCAATTGATTTCAGCAATACCTTGGGTGGTATGTCCAGTTTGTCTGGGATCAATTGATTTCACCAATACCTTGGGTGGTATGTCCAGTTTGTATGGGATCAATTGATTTCAGCAATACCTTGGGTGGTATGTCCAGTTTGTCTGGGATCAATTGATTTCACCAATACCTTGGGTGGTATGTCCAGTTTGTCTTGGGTCAATATGTCCACTTCTGAGTCAATGCTGTAAGTGGACTTGCTCCGATTGGGCATTCAACAGATTTCACCAAAGTTGTTGATGTGTGACACATTGAAAATGATTGAATTCATGTATGTGTTATTTAATGGAAAGTGTTTTATATAAATCGTATAACTTAAATCCATTTGCTATCAAAAAGCATTTATTAAATCAAAATCAAAATGGTTGGTTGTCGTGTAAGTTGTGGATTGTTTAGTTCCGTTTCATCAGGGACAGTATCCTGGTTTCTCAGATAATTGTGTTTTTTTTTCTATGACAATAACAGTTAGTTTTACGGAAGCCTGTTCCAGTAATGGCAAATAGGTTCAAGCTAAACATGCAATGATTCTGTATATGGATAATTTGTTTTACCAACATTTATTGTAAGGTGTGACATTGGTTTGAAAAAGAAAAAAAATACTTTGAACATTTAGACTCATCGGTTCCATTGCAGATGTATAGTATAACAGTAAAACACTCTCATCAGATCTCAACATACATGGCGAAGGGGATACAGCTATACCACAAACAAACACAAAACCACCTCTCCGTCTCTTTTGCTCTAAGTATGTATGTCTCACCGCTATCGACGTCATACCATTAGTCTGGGCTTTTTTTTTTAATATGGATGTTTTAGAATAAAACACAACCCATCTTCTGTTTGTGCTAGATTGCTCAATATACAATGTCAACGTTCCCACTATATTTTGATATTGAACTTTTCCTACATTAAAACTAAGGGAAGATAATCTAAGTTCAGGTTTTGACAATCAATTAGATTTCGTATTTAGCCGTCAAAACTTTGTAACCGAACATCAGGACAAACGGGTCTATAAAAAACGGATCGACCTGCTACATATATTATCATTCTTTTACGCATTCGTGTCTTGATACACGTGGAAATCCCATGAAAATTTCGTGCGGTTTTACAGGTGTCCTCTTCAAATGGTTCCAACCACGGTTGCTTGGTGGAAGCTTAGGTAGCAAATCAACCGTACTGTATAAACGGGCGGAATGGTGAAGTGTCGAACACGGACAGAGGTAAACGGGTCTGTATTGACGATCATCATATTAATATCGCTATTTATCAGCCATGTTTTACAAATTAACCCTCACTTGGTTCTCAAAGTGACCGTCAAGTCCATTCAGAAGGTTAAGTGATAAAACTCCGCAAATGACGGCCCTTTGTGATCGGACGCGAACAAATATACACTTGCCGGGCGGAATCATATATCTATTAATATGTTCTTAAAAGCAAATTAATGGGGATACTTGACGATGAGAAACGCTCTAAATGCTCAGTATAGTAACCATAAAAATGTTAATTATGAAATGAAAGAAGCAGCATTCCCTTGCTAATGACTTCGCACTTGTCCGAGTATGGTCTAACGCCGTGTCATGTTTGTTGTGTGAAGAGTTCCACCAAAGGGCGATAAACCCCATATTGCCATGACTAATTAAAACGTCTGTTTGGCCGTGTATTACTTGATATCCACAGAAGGCGTGAAAGGCGTGGCGAAGGGGATTCCCCTTTGATCTCAAACGATGCTACGGGGAATCCGCGTAATCGCAATTTGACATGCGCGGTCTTTCATGTAGGGACAAACTTCCGGAAGAAGTGAATGAAACAAGGAAATAGTTTGTGTCCCGCGGGATCTCGCCTTGGCGACCGCTGTGAACCACAACAATCCGCGCGCGAGGTAATGGTGCATGCTAAAGGGCTAAGATACTCCCACTACCTCCCAGACCCTAGGGGGTCATACTTACCACAGCCGGGCACAGATACATTTTCATCAACATCAACATTTGCGTAAGGTTCAAAGGGGCCAGGTTAATAGGAATGCTTTTATAGGCGTCCCACAATAACAATGAGTGTTTGTAAACAGGAAATATGGAGAGAAGGTGTTAGCTCATCCCTGCAGTGAAATGGCGCAAGTTTAGAGCATTTCTCTAATTAATATCAGGTTTAGGAGATTCCAAGGAGAGCTAGCAACCTGTCATCTTAACCGGTGGCTGAACGAATATGATAATTATCTTAGAAATAGCTCATTAACACAAACCGTCTGATATTCTAACGCGCCAGGCGTTGATATCGGCACCGTGAGGGCTTCCCTGCGCACCATTGTGAGATATTGGTAAAGTTTGTTTGAAAACTGTACTAGTTTTAACAGAAGCATCCTACCGGACGGAACATGCATTGCAAAAATGGTCAAACTACTACAGTGATATCGGTAAATTACCACTCGTAATGTCCTGCTTACGGCCAGATGATATAATAATGCTGTTTATAATGTACAAACAACGAATAAACTTGAAATTTTCTAAGAATGATTTATCAAATTTAAAGTGTTAATTTGCGTTTTTGTAACGTCGTCTGCGTATGAACAACGTTACATAATAAATAAAAAGTCGACATCAGTATTAATAAAGAAATTGATCGATTTCAATATCGATGCAAATATTTTTTATTTTTATGTTTTCACCGAATTGAGCATGATACTTGATTGCCAAACGAAGGCCCCATTTGTAAAACTATGCCCATCAAGTTAATTGATGTATCTAGGTAGTTAAGGACAACTGACACATCTTCTGTAAGTGCCTTATTTACGTGCATACTGTGGCCACGGCGTCTGTGTGCGGGATTAGGAAAATCCCGGTTCACAGCATCTTCTCTTGTACATAAACGCCCAATTAAGACAACCCAAATAATTCAATCCATTGACGTATGACGAAACCCTTGCACATTAGTTATGTAATACCCACTAAAGAAATCGCATGAATTAAACCTGCATAGCATACCGTAGCGTCCTCCAATCCGGCAGGGGCGTTAAACTGTTATCTTACGTTTTACGTTGTATGGTATCACTGTTGTTGATCCAAGGTGTGTATTAACATTTCTTGTTTTGTGCCAGTGAGCACCATTGTGTATTAATCCCTTTAGTCCTTCCAGATTAAGAATTGCGGTCGGTAACGCCAACAGGGCTCCGAGAGGCTGACGCCCTGAGGTTTTTACAGGAGGGTGGTTGTTAAGGAGGTAATGAAGTTTCTAAAACAATGTTAATGCTTTCATTAAGCATTAAGATATGTCAATTCTCAGCCTTTTATCCAAACCTTAATCTGGTATTCTCAGAATTCGGGGATTGTTTGAAGAGTATGGAAACTTGTGCGAGAATGTCGGAATCACTTAATCGGCGTGGCGTCTTCGAGAAGGAACGATTCCAAAGTATTCCGGCAGGAATCCAAACAAAATATTGTCTTATTTATGATTAATGAAAAACATCGTGGTTTTGAGATTAAAAATATCATTTAGTTCCAAGTGTAAATTGTGGAGCACTGCACTACATATACTTCGTGGTCCTCGTATTCATGGACAATCTCATCAGCGTCCGTAATTGATAATTATCCATTAAATACTTTTCTTTTATTCTTTTTTAACAAAGTGTTTGGTGTAGTTAAGATCGACCCAAGAAATTGATTACAACGGGGCATCATAATCAAAAAGTGATATTAATTGTTTTTTTTCTATTTTACTACAAATTGATTAGCAAAACATTTTACTTTTTACCATTTTACGTAAAATTAATCGATCAGGTAATCGAGTAAGTAAGCGGAAATAAACAATAGATAATTATATAAAATATGTACAGGTTCCTCCATTAGATTTTTGCATGATAAGTATCAACCAAAGAAATAAATATATATATACCACGAATAGTTCAACACTTGTTTTTCTGGATTATAAATTAACTTCACGTTATATTTGAGAAATTGACATAAAATCAGTTGTCATTGGTATACATATAAATATTTCAAATTGTATAGTATCTATACATCCACTTGATTTAAGACAAGTGAGATATATAGTATATTATTAATTTATTGAACATAGAATATTATATAGAGTATAAGGAGTTATTGAATTTTATCTTATTCAGTTTGTTGTGAAGTATAATTGTCTTATTTATGGAATATTGATGTATGATGTACATAATGTAACAATTTATACTTATTGTGTTTCATAAGCCGAGTTCGTCTGGGCATCACATTTTAACGTACTCACTATTTTAAATGTCATCTTAGCTGTGATATGTTATTATGTATTATGATGCGTGGCACTGAAATAAACTATTGATTGGTTGATTGATATTTATATAAACGTAACTCTATATTCTAAGTATGCACGTGGTTATAACACACGTCATTAAGTGTCCTCAGTAAAGCCCCCGGGAATTGTCATGATACGTGTGCTTTCTATAAAGAAAAATATCATCAAGCGCCAATATCGAACACTTTTTAGATGCGACCAGTCGTTGTTGATAGATAAAACATTAAAGTTATTCAAATTCTTCAAATTAATTTATCACCCAACTCGTCTCGGGTTAAGATTGTCCAGCTATAATATTGTCAGTTTTATAACTTAATATTGTCCGTTTTTAATTATCTTCAATATGTTTGACACTTTTCCATGCTGTTATCATACACAAACGAGGAACGGTAAGCATTTTCGGGTGGTGGAAACTCTTTGTTAGTAACGTATGCCAAACACCAAATTATCCTTTTTGATATCGTGTATTGAAATAATCATAATAGGCCGTTTAACTATGTTCTAAACAGGTCGTGATGCATGTCGACATTCCAGCTTATAAAATGGTTATAGTCTATTAAGATAAAACGAAATATTCGAGAGTCTTTGAGCGTTAAAGCATTACCATGGCTACCTGGTCCGCGTCCTTTGTTTATCCAATTACGTTAAGGAAGAGAACGATTCAAATATTTTCCCACCGTCTTCTAGCAATTACTGAGCGTGGTGGGGACGACGGACTGTAAAGCAGTGCCACATGTTACTGTTAAACTTGGCGACTTTTTCCCACCATCCTTCAGCTAACATACATATGTATTAAATAACTTTAGCCTACAGCAGCCATTTCGGAGGCGTGCTGTGTATTTCAACTCTGTGGGGCCACGGGATCGTTTATTTGTTCAACGAAAAAAACAAGATTTAAAGAAATAATTTCTTGTAATTAAACTTACCTTTTCTTTCGATGGTTTTGTTTTATAAAGACAATTACTTGTAATGAACAGTTTCAATTTAGAGTTTATTTCAAAATTGCAAAAAATTGACCATGACCTTGGTGGTTTAAATCTAGCTGAACGTTCCAGGAAATGTTGATATATTTTTAATGTTATAGTACCCCCGTGGCGGGGCCCCATGTGCATGGTGCAGTGTGGGAACCCTGTTGCACCATCACCAAGACCTCCATATCTAAAAAAATGATGTTTGTTTTTTGTCGTGTAGAGCTGCTATATACTAGATTGGACACGGATCAGCGTGAGAACCCCGGCTCTGGTATGGCGCAAGAAATTGTCTGAAAAACATCATGGACGCCTGTGACTATTGTTTATGTTTTGTATAACTTTACGAAAGAGAATCACATTTGGAATTATTTTTTCTCTATTCTGACATACCATTTATTTGGTTTAAAAACTTGAGTCGGCGACAGGGCGCTGACAAACTAGGAAGTTGTAAAACATACCATATCTACGTATCTTCTCTGGCTAGCTTTTAAACGTCACAAACGTATGGCCAGGAAATTGGCATTTCAATTGATAAATAATGTTGGTGTATGTTTGTCTTTTAGTTTTAAATAATTACTGGATATATCCACAAATATGTTTGACACGTTGTACAGTTAAGGTGGTAAAACGGGAGAAACGTAGAACAGCCTGAGGTGACCGGGTGGTCTCCCATCGTCTTTAACCCCTTAGTGCCGAGGGATTGTGGTCGGATCGCGGTTCAATTCACTATTTGTGTACTCAAAAAAGAAAGTATGCTATATAAATTTCTCTGATTATGGTACTCTCAATATTTGGATGGTCTCAACATGATGTTATTTAAAATATTAGTTGTTCTTTAAATAAATAAATAGATACATTTTTTAAATATAAAATGATCAGAAAAAAAATTAGGACTGAATGTTTGCGATTCTTCTTGGCAAAATTTAGTTAGACCATTAGACGATCAATCTTGAGCAGATAGAACCATGTCCAGCCAGACAAGGATATTCCTACACAACTCGCACGGGATCGAACAAGTTATAGCAAAGCATACCAATCGTAAACGTTACGCCTAGCATTTGATTACACAATGTTCACGAAAAACCTAAACGTCCGTGGTGGCGACGTCACTGCATTTGATGAATTTTCTTTTCACTGTGATCAGTTATTTTAGATTATGTTATTGTTTTCTCTAAATGAATTGCAGAACAATGACAACCGCTAACCTTTGATTAGACTTTTGACATCGATTTATATTTCGAAATAAAGTGACGCCGCTTAGTGACGACATTTCCTGAGAGTTCCCGAAATGTCAATGAGTTCCATGTAATTTTGTCGTTTTTTACGATGTATGAGGGGGCGTACCGGGGTACTTTAGGAAGTGTGTCATTATTTAATATCGTACGTCAGCAATCCATATAATATTAGTACAAGTCATTAATGAATGGATTTGTTGTTTCACATGAAGACTCACGTGCCGGCAAAGTGCACGCCCGTGCGTTGTGATGTCACTGTCAGAATCCTGACCGAATAATTCTTATTTCACTACTCCTACGCGCTGTCCCTAACTTTTTTAACCGTTCGGTGGGAACCAAAGCAAGAGACTGGTCTTTGATGCCAAACAAGGTGACCCCTAGATTATATTAATAGCATTTTTTTCTAGTGAAAATTACTTGAATGAAATTAAGTGCAATTACGGGAGCATGTTAGTTAGTTAGCGTGTAGAGAAATGCTGGTAGGGGCATGCTAGGAAACATGGACACCCCGTTTGAATGTGTTCCACTGGCGAAGCCTGTCAAGCTTCAAAGGCCGGACAATGTCTTAAAGATTCAAACGTTGAGATTTCCGAAAGGGCACACTATAAACATAAACACATACATTCTGCTATATATCTGTATATGTATGTTAGTGTTTTCGAAGCATGCATGTATAGCAGAGGTAGTGTTGTTCGTTTGTTGGAGATCAGAGTTGTAAGTTGTAACTTAACCACTCAATGACAACTTATAAAGTGTTATCACACTGAAATATCACATACTCGGCACGATATAATGATATCTCATTAATACACAAGGAGACGACGATGGAAGCAGAAGCTCTTCAGTGTTCTGTGAGCAGAGAACGCTGACAGGGCTGCTTAAAGGAAACGCAAGTATCTGTACGAACTTAAAATTGGTCGGCGCTCGTGATCCGCCGGCATGCACTCGGGTACTGAAGTCAAATA
This sequence comes from Mizuhopecten yessoensis, assembly GCF_002113885.1. NCBI lineage: Eukaryota > Metazoa > Mollusca > Bivalvia > Pectinida > Pectinidae > Mizuhopecten > Mizuhopecten yessoensis. The sequence goes on from NW_018405816.1 coordinate 644,021, forward strand.
TGACATTTCGTTTTAATTTAATGCCGTATCAGAAGGATGATTAGAATGGTTGGGCTTATATCGATAATATCATCATATTGGTGTGTGGTCAGCACTGCGTGTTTTGTCTAAAAACTACCGGAAATTGGAACAACACGCTCGGGAATATAGCTCAAATACTAACGGCGATTAAAAAAGGTATACTATTCCACAAAAATGAAGTGGACGTGATACTGTTAATTTTTATAAACTGTAATTCCGAGGTTTTTAATTGATGTCGAAATCCGAAATTAATGCTATCGGCCTCCGTTTTTTTTTACCACGGAGTTAGATTAAGTCCGTGGTTTTACTCACAAATATATTGAATTTGAATCAATGAGAACGTCAACCTTACCTAAGGCAGTGGACTCGAGACATAACAAAGTAGTATCGCTGTAGTATATATTAGACTGCGGACAATTAACGGATGGGGTTACTGTGGTAGGTGGCAATGCCTTTTGCACACAAGTTGAAAATTATTACATATTCTACTTCCGCTTTTTACTAAACACTTCCTACGCAAAACGTTTCTCAAACAGTTTGTCATTGTCAACATTTAACTGTTTATAGATATACAGAGATGAAAATTTCAGCCTTAATGCATTTTTTATGCTTCCTACAGTTTTTGTTTTCAGAATGAAGGAGTAAAGATATGACATGTTTTGCCTTTTTGCTCGTCTGTTTTAATATCTTATGATATGAAGACGGGAGCCCATTATCATTCCTAAACTGTTTCGGTGTATCCAAGGGATTGGATTATGAAGCCCAGTCTATAACGTACTCTGTGCCCGCGACAGAAGCGCTCCCTCACATGATTCTAATTAGGGGAGAATTCTTTATTTAAAGTTGATATAAATCAGGCGTGATGCCCGTCACTGCGCCTAGCGTGTTTATTTTGCGATGCTAGTCACTGATAACAGGGACATGTTGCTAGTTTCGTTTTACCTATAAAATGTATGTTGAGTTATTACACATGTTGCGAAGGCAGTTTAGAGAAATATTTCCAACAGTTATCTAAGGGTCGCCGTTATCGCACCATATTTTATTTAAAACAAATGTAGCAGCTTTTTCATGGGAACCGAAACGAGAACTCTTACTCATAGCATTTTTGGTGATTAATTGCAAATTTGATAATGAATGTTTAAAAAAATACAACATGATATATAAGGGTATTGCTAGCCATGTGCAGGAATTGAACTATAATGCTGTCGCTACTTTAAGCAAGTGTTTGACTAAAATGCTAGTTAAGAAATTAAGACTTTGTCAATGGAAACTAAATAACTGCTGTAATAAAGTTGAAAAATGAAATACGAGTAAACTAACAAACCAAAGCCATGATCATCTATACAATTTATTGAACTATGAAAAGTTATGCAAGAAAAATTAAAATGGTTTAACAAAATGAGTTAAAATTTGGATAAAATGTAATTCAGAATAAAAACGTTTATAAATCATATCGCTATTGCCATTACATAAGACAGACGCCATGAATCATCACTGACGGCTCAAGAGAGGCTGTATATGAACCATAGTCAGATTTATTCAAAAGTTAATGGTTAGTGTGTACAATGAAAAACACTTAATCCCTAAGGAGTCCAAATAAGTCAAAACTCGCAAACACTAGATGAATCACCAGTTCGTTACAAAGTTAAAACTCATCAATTTGCAAACACATTAAAAATCAGCAATTCGAAAGTACGTACGGTCAAAACTCACCAAATACCGAACCTCATCAAAATCTGTAAATAATAATTAAATCACGCACATTTTTCACAATGTGATACTAGCCTGTCACAGAGTGACAGAATGTACCAGACTACCCTTATTTTGGAAACATACCGCTAACATTTATTGAATGGGTTTCTTGCTCTACGCATATTCACAGTCTGGTCTTAATGTCCAGTTTGACCACTCGAATTGAATAGTACAGGTTTGAAGTAATAAAAAAACAGTTTATCGAAACACATTTTTTTTTAATTTTTAATCGTTGAAACAGCAATAGAATCAAGCGTTCGTTTTAATATTTTGTAACCTTTTCTTAAATATCTTTTATGTAATTATGTTCTATTATAAAACCATTAAAATGTATTGTATACAAACGCGCTTCTCTTCCCACAAGCGTGCAGACAACGTAAAACTCACTTTTCATCAGATATCAACTTATTACCAAATCGTTTCTTCTTCATAAGTTTAATATCGCATTTATCGCAAAACGTTCCAATTAGTCTCGGCTTCAATACCTATGATCGTTCACTTTCGTCTCGGCGATACCGACGCTAACAACACGTTTTCTTCGTGTTTTCGTCTCCGCGAATATTTTTACATCGTAATATCTCAGATCACCTTGAGATAATACATACACAGTATGTGAGTAGTCTACTTCTGAGATTACGTGTTCATCCTTTAGTATCTAGAAACCTTTCATACGTCTCATTAGTCATACAGGTTTGAAATAGACAAGATCTATTATTTTTGCCAAATTAGTCATAATTGTTGTTTTCATCGGCTGGGAATAAACTAGGACTGAACAGAAAACATTTCGTTTCCATATACGGATTGTAGTAAAACTCTTAACGTGTGTCTTTTAGCTAAAATCATGAAAATTGTTTACAACATGTCTTGTAGAATAAATCAAACCAAGTTCCGAGATGGTGAGGTTAGTAAGTCTCGTGCTCTCGAGCACGTGAATGGTCTTGTGTCAAACGCAAACTTGACACGAGATCTATGTCGCGTGTCGTCTGCATCACTTGTGCACTTGAGCGTCGCATGAGAACAGCCGGGTCGCGTGGAGGCTGAGGATCAAAACATGAACGCGTGGCAATTTAAATGTGAATTAAGACCTGTCATTTATTTCAAGTGCAGTGAAAATCCCACTTTACCAAAAATAGATTTACTCATCAATTAATTTGTGAAGGTCCAAAAACAGTGTACGAATCCAATTGTGTGAAAGGAATGAGTTCCAACATTATTATTTTTTAACCTGTTTGAATAATTATTCATGCAATGCATTGGCCCCAGTTACATTTTTCCCTTTTTATTGTTTAATAGGAAGCGTTTTACTGTTAAACAATCATACATTCTCGCGAGAGAGAAAAAATTATCATGAAATTTGTGATATAAAACCGATTGTAACGTTATTTTCTTATTTTTATAATTTCTTTATCTAGGTCAAATGTGTGTATTACGTATAAACATCGAGCACAGAGTGACATAGTCGTATCCAGTTCCGACAGATAGACCTATTGTTGTCTACTCCACTGTCAATTTACCAAGTTCTCGTGATGCTGAACTAGACAGCAAACGCCTAAAGGTCTCCCCACATCCCCCTCCGTTCGCCAAGTGTGGAACATACAGAGGATGATAAGATTCCTCGGCATGCTAAAAATGTCAATTCTTACTATTCTCCCACGCTCGCGAGGTCTGCGATATTACTATGTTTACTATTACACAGGCAGTTGGCGGGAAACTGTCACACGCTCCCTCTCCCGCCTTTTTGTGTTGTGTTACATCACCGCGATTAACTACCTCATGTGGCGTTCTTATGCATAAAGGGAAAAAAGCTGACATATGTTAGCCGTTGGGTAATTTTTGGAGGGTCCCACAGTCGAGAAAAATCAATGGCCGTCCGTTTGTGTCATCTGAATGTAGTAATGGTTTTCGTTAGGTTTGATACGTTCTTCATGTTCGAAACATGGGACAAACTTGCTACATTCTGTATAAAATATGCACGGGTAGTAGCTGTTTGCGTAATGATTGCTATCTCGGCCCCCATTGATCCCCCAAGCAGGCGTGTGTGCGATATGATGAGTGCTAAAGATGGGCGATAAGGAAATAGATGAGTAATTTTACACTCCATGGTTCGCGCCTTTTCCCACCATCCTGGAGGACGCGAACTCTCTTGTTCTCTCTGACAAATCTTGTTTACAACTTTTTTAATATGCATAACACGCGACATAAACTTTGTGCGAAATAAATTAAAAATGCAAACGTTTGTGTTATAACAGGAGATTCCCCGGCGCGGGACCTAGTCTCAGTCGTGTTTCACACACGCGTGACCGACAAATCGAAAATTGATAATAAACGAAACAATCAGAAAAGGACGATTTCTCGCCTCTTTTGTGCTTATTGAATTTATGAAACTGATTACGTCACGTCATTAAAGGTCACGTGACATATCAAATTAATAATTTAGCATCGTATTATGAAATTGTATATTTTTCTTGAGTGGTGTTTGCTATAACGACATCGATGGTTATTTGCATTGTATGTATCGGATAACATCAACGTACAGGAATTCCAAACACGTCTGGAGCAAACACGTCTGGAGCAAACACGTCTGGAACAAACACGTCTGGAGCAAACACGTCTGGAGCAAACACGTCTGGAGCAAACACGTCTGGAACAAACACGTCTGGAGCAAACACGTCTGGAACAAACACGTCTGGAGCAAACACGTCTGGAACAAACACGTCTGGAACAAACACGTCTGGAGCAAACACGTCTGGAGCAAACACGTCTGGAGCAAACACGTCTGGAACAAACACGTCTGGAGCAAACACGTCTGGAACAAACACGTCTGGAGCAAACACGTCTGGAACAAACACGTCTGGAGCAAACACGTCTGGAGCAAACACGTCTGGAGCAAACACGTCTGGAACAAACACGTCTGGAGCAAACACGTCTGGAACAAACACGTCTGGAACAAACACGTCTGGAGCAAACACGTCTGGAGCAAACACGTCTGGAGCAAACACGTCTGGAACAAACACGTCTGGAGCAAACACGTCTGGAACAAACACGTCTGGAGCAAAAACGTCTGGAACAAACACGTCTGGAGCAAACACGTCTGGAACAAACACGTCTGGAACAAACACGTCTGGAGCAAACACGTCTGGAACAAACACGTCTGGAGCAAACACGTCTGGAACAAACACGTCTGGAGCAAACACGTCTGGAACAAACACGTCTGGAGCAAACACGTCTGGAACAAACACGTCTGGAGCAAACACGTCTGGAACAAACACGTCTGGAGCAAACACGTCTGGAACAAACACGTCTGGAGCAAACACGTCTGGAACAAACACGTCTGGAGCAAACACGTCTGGAACAAACACGTCTGGAGCAAACACGTCTGGAACAAACACGTCTGGAGCAAACACGTCTGGAACAAACACGTCTGGAGCAAACACGTCTGGAACAAACACGTCTGGAGCAAACACGTCTGGAACAAACACGTCTGGAGCAAACACGTCTGGAACAAACACGTCTGGAGCAAACACATCTGGAACAAACACGTCTGGAGCAAGCACATCTGGAACAAACACGTCTGGAGCAAACACGTATTTAGATTCATACAATATTGTCTGGTAGATCGATCACTGAGTAATGTCATATTTATAATAAAATACACCCGAATGGTTTGTGAGACCCGGTACATTTATTGTCATAGTAAATATCTACACTGTCATCACATCTATGTCATGTCTATAAAGGTGTGTACTTAACGATGATCCCCCGGGACATGTATCATTAATGAACATGTATTTATACTAAAGGGAAGTACATCACATCTATTTCTCTTCCTATTTAAAGTCTATTCTTTTTTGAATAAAAAATGCAATAAAATTGAATTATATTTTTTTTTTATAAAAGAAATATGTCAGTTAAACTATGTATATACAAATATATGGATAATAAATAGATCCTGGATCAACCTACAAAAACTCCATGTCTATTTCCGTCTTTATCCTGACATCTAATATGTAATCGATTTTTACCACGTTTGATAATTCCCTTACGGGGCTAGACCAATATAAAATGTATAAGGTCCCCGAGCTTCTGTCTGTTATTGAGATCATCTATCTGATCGTACTATAAATACACCAAAGTTCCTTTCAGATGACAAAATATTGTACAAGGGCGAAACAAGTGAAACCTAGTAATGTTGTGATGCCTTAACGTCGTTAGAATAGCAATGCTATAGTGCACAAACAGGAATTGAGAGTCGGGTTATGTTGCCAGTATCAACAAGAGACCCAAGGGGCCTGCGTCGCTCCCCTGAATATATTTATTTCTCAAAATTATGTTCTCAGCAAATAAACAAAATAAGTGACATATTATTTTCATCAGCCATTTATTTGAACAACTTTGAATGTGTATAGCCCTGCACCCTTGCAAGCTAAAGGTCCAATAGGGAACATTTCTTTGGGCATTGTAGTTTTCTGGAAAAATATGGCTCAATTTTATTTATTTGGAAATATTGCATCCCAGCAAGCTTCATGGTAAATAATATTTATTGCATGTTCTAGATTATATTTACATAAAACTAAGATTTGTTTCAATAAATATATATACATAAAATTTCATGTTGTTCAATAAATATGTGAACATAAAAATATGAAGTGTGCAATAAAACTATAAACATAAAATTATATATTGAGCTACATCGTTTGTACTCATGATAACAATGTATTCCACTGTTACGCCTTGTAAACATGATTTAGTTGTATTATTTTGGGAATGTATTGGAATCTAGATATATCATGAAAAGCCTGGAGTGTGTCGGAAGCCCCGATCAGATATCGGCTACCGTAATAACACTAAAAGACGTCACACTATTTGGCACATTTGCTATTTTTATATCCTCACGCGAGTCGTCATAACAGTTTATAATTTTGCAGTTTCATTTTCCCGTCCGCGAAGCATCAGCACCAAACTAAATTTTCGTGGGCGAAGACTTTGTTACAGATAAATGTAATGAAGTAGAACTTCATTGGATGGATCGCCGCTGGCTCTAGTTTGAATGTTGGTCAGGGAGTTCCAAGTCCCGGGTTCGAATCCCAGTCTAGCAATTGGCCTTTTCTACTCGTGTTGAACAATATTAGTGGCAAATCGTTACAACAGACTTTCAAAATCACGAGAAATGGTACATAATTTTTTAATGTTATATATCTTTTTGACATCATTCGCGGAATCAGAAACACCTATTTCTGTTTATTCCGAGTTCGTTTCCGCGTGTTAGTAGCGCCCCCTATTGGTAATAATCACGTCTCGGCTTCAGGTAAAAGGCCCGAAGAACCTGAATCGTTCATCAGGATATTTGAATATACTAAAATATCCACGCCAATGACCATAGCTGCTGATAGAACGTTAAACAATACTTAACCAAACCTAACCACGGCACAATCTACACATATATTGAATGTGTAATTAGATTAATAACGGTATGTAAGGCATGTTGATCAATTTTCAGAAGATCTGCCGCGGGGCAGTAAGTATTTTATAGCTAAAAACAAACACGGAAAGAACATGTAGGCCAGAATAAAGGCCATGATCAATAATTAAAATTTCATCTCTTAAATGATTGATAGGTTGGTTTTATGACAATGTTTTTTTTAAATATCGAATTTTTACTAGAAAATAAAATCAATATATGCAGAAACAATTTCCTCATTGTCCAAATAAATGATAAATATTTCTCTTTCTTTTAAGATCCAATTACACCTTGGGTAGATAACGGATTGAAACTCGCGCTACAAACACAATCAGGTGATTGATAAAACTGATTAAATCAAGCGTACTTTAACCTAGATTTAACAATAAGAAATACAGGAGGGAATAGAGGTAGTTATGGGCCCTATCAAATAGAAACAGAATCAACTATCGGGGTTGTATCAATACCATTGTTATACCGTCAGCTGATTTAATTATTCATTCGATTCTGGGCCTATATCTTCGAGGATTACATGTCATGTTAAAAATCTAAAACGAGGCACAATCTATCAACTTACTTAAGTATGTTGAATCGGAATTCACTATAAATCGCTTAATTATAATATCAACAATACGCGTCCTTACAAAAGTATTGTAAAGAACAGTTATTAGTTTACAAGTAGCATCAACCATTTTCGGTTTGAATGTTTTATTAAAGATACGAGCACAATTTAACAAAGCCAAGATGATGATGAGAAGTAATATACATGTGACGTAGACTACGGTTACATGATAAAAATACGAACCTTAAACAATGATAATAGCGTGAAAATCGTGTCGCCCTTGACCAGCCTTAGTTAAACAACGGAGCCTTTATTAGACACTTGAGATTATGAGTTTCACTCCCCAACATAAGTTTGATTCTTTGTTTTGAAAGGACACGTCTATCTGAGATGTGATTTGACTCTTCAAATTTCAGAGAAAGGGTGAATGCTGACTTTGCTTAATGTCAAGGAACACCTGAAGGTCCTGATTAACTCATTCAAAGGTACACTGTTAACGATGGTACCCGTCTATGTCGACAACCTTTGATAAAACAAAACCTTTTCTAATCGATAATCATTAGAAAAGTATTTGTATCACATACTTTTGGTGTCAGTAAGCCAGTTTTCTGAATAAACGAGTAAAATGAAAGCAAGTTCCCCATCTATAGTCCAAGAAACGTACGCTAGTTGTCTGTATGGAAAAGTCATGTGCCTATGACACACCAGGCAACAATTCACCTGTCGTCTCTAAGGGATAGTCACGTGTCTATAATTCCCATCAACACAAGAATACACGTATCACGTGTCAGTGATGGGTGACAGAACTAGAGTAAATTTGATGTCGTTGTGGTGAATTCACTGTGACCCACAACACAAGAATACTCGTGTTTGGTATGTCGGGAAGTCAAGTGATTTAAAATAAGACATGAATACACCTGTCGTTTTGTGGAGGTGTCACGTGATCCACATGACAAGAATACATATGTCGTGTCTGTCGGGAAGTCACGTGATTTACGAGAAGACGTGAATACAGCGGTCGTCTCTGTCAGGAAATCAAGTAAGACAAGAATACACCTGTCGTGTCTGTCAGGAAGTCACGTGATTTACAAGAAGACGTGAATACAGCGGTCGTCTCTGTCAGGAAACCAAGTAAGACAAGAATACACCTGTCGTGTCTGTCGGGAAGTCACGTGATTTACAAGTAGACAAAAATACATGTCGTCTATGTGGGGAATCACGTGATTCAAAATAAGACAAGAATACAGATGTCGTGTAGGTTGGAAAGTTGTATGTCTTTCTTCCAAGAGGCAAGAATTCACCTGCCGTGTTAATTGAGACATTGTGTGTCTGCGATCAGAAACAAGACAAGAAATTATAATTCATTTGCAGGCTTGAAAACGTCACCTGTCATCAGAAACAAGACGAACATAAGACGCAATTGCGGTTACGTAAATCAGTTAAAAGTTGGGACTGTGGGAAGGACCTGCACGATGTGGAATCAATTTGTCTTCTGCCCTGAGCACGCACTGACTGATATGTCCAACATGTTGTCACCCCACGAGGAGAATGCATATCGTCTCGTTATTTGTCCATTAGCTAACACCCACCGGCCCAATCATTTCCCAAAGTACTGGTAACGACTGGCTCGTAATGGTTGGATCCGAAAAAGCAAGTTACACATTAATACCTATCACACACATTGGATAACGGTGACGGCGAAGTGTTCCGAACACCAGGGGTGCGTTCGACTAAACACGTTCAATCTGGAAGTCATCAGCTTCAAATCGCCCGCTACCAACATTGTCATAAGACGCTTGTTAAAAAAAGGGCGGTATATCTGATTACGAGAATGGTTACTAGCAGGACGAGCCTGTGTACGATAGTCAAGCCGCTTTCCCACGGTGTACAGGTTTCTCGCTTTACGTCCAATAAACTCTTCAGCGTGGAGGGGGAGGCGCCACTTGCATGCGCAATATGCTCGATGGCTGCTCGGATGCACGTGAGGAGGAATCAAACGGATTCCACCGGGTATTAGTGGTTTTAGCCGTAACGGACAGGATAAATTGTGACATACGAGAAGGTTTTTAAAACTTGTAAATAAAAACGGTATGATAAATGTCAATTGACCCTGTTAAATAGTACATTAAACGTCAATATAGCTGTTTTGTGGTAAGATAGGATAATGATAGTAAAAAGAACATTTAGAAGTGGAATTCTGTTTTTTAATAAAAATAAAATGTGGTTTGAAAGTTAAATAGAATTTCGCAGGTGTATGATTAAGTTCTTCATGAGAACGGAAAGCATGTTCCCTTGGGTCCGAGACAATTGCGGTATAGGCAAGATATAACCTTCTTTATGTATAATGTTATCTACATCAAATTATTTTAGCATTGAATCAAAGAGGTGTGTTTGTAAACCATTTTAAATAATAGCAAAATTGTTCCAAATTTCCATTCTTCGAAAGAAGATTCTAACACGTGTTGGTCATGTTTTTGTATTTTGTGTATAGTTTAATGTAATGACGTCACCCAAATCTTCCCTTTATGCAAAATTTTCATCGGAACCATTTGTGTTTAAAGAGAAGAAACTAAGGTGATGTAGTTAAAAATAGATTTTAATTCTTATTTAAATATCAATGTTCATAACTTCGTTACATCGATTTGTTTCTTTTAAAATTAGTATAACGTCATCAATAGATGGACAATCTTTGAATGTCACACATTGACGTATTGCTAGTAAATTAGTGGAAAACGTCCACGTAGAAGATGGTCGTAAATCCCTCTTTAGTCAGTTCACCTATTTATATATAAACACAATGTGTATGGATCAAGAATGTTCAATCATTGATTTTTTCCATTTATGAAATACTTATAACATTTGTTTAGTAACAAAAAACAACATTTCAGTTCCCTTTTCGGATCCACGTATAACCACGGATTTTAACATTTAAGAGAAATATTATACTGATGTTTTAAATTTTGAAGGAAATATAAAAAAATAAGTATTTCAGTTTGAAATGTTTCTCAGAGTAAATTCGGTCATGGCTTCCGCACACTTGACATCCTGTGACAATAATAAACTCCCTTCTACCTCTTAATTCAAGGACTTGTACAATTACAGCATCAAAAGGGACTTACAGACGTATCTTGTTACCAGCCCCTTATAAACTAATTCGTCTCTTTTAGGGCTATTTGACAAGATCGCGCGACACGGTCACGTGCCGAGAATTAACGGTCACCCGACCGGCCGACTTGCCTTCCCTGTTGTCTGTCGGTGTGCCATCTCTTTCGGACCGTTCTGAGCGAGTTTGCGGTCTCGAAGTTGTCTGATTTAAAACACGTGTTGTCGCGTGGACTGATCTCCCGGGACATAGAAACCACATTCATTTTCGTTTAATCTAAATCCCACGGACAGACATCCACCTCTCCACTTAGAAACAGGTTTTATCAGCAGAAGAAATATAAATTAATTTTGAAATAGACACTCGCTTGATGTTTGAAGTGTTCGTAATACATTACATACCGTCAAATCCACGCGCACATTCGAAGCGACCACACATTTGAAGCGCCCACACCTTGGAAGCGCCCACACATTTGAAGGGCCCACAACTTTGAAGCGCCCACACATTTGAAGGCCCCACACATTGGAAGCGCCTACACATTTGAAGGGCCCAAGCATCAGAGGGGTCAACTCATTATTAAGGTCCTCATACCGGTAGGGCCAACACTTACTTTGGCTGATCAACACGTTTTGGCAATATCCTCATACAATGTATTTGTAAAGGAAATACACTTCTTTTTGTTAATCAAGACATTGGTAGTGATGGTCAAGACATTGGTAGTGATGGTCAAGACAGTGGCAGTGATGGTCATGACATTGGTAGTGATGGTCAGAACATTGGTAGTGTTGGTCATGACATTGGTAGTGATGGTCAAGACATTGGTAGTGATGGTCAAGACATTGGTAGTGATGGTCAAGACATTGGTAGTGATGGTCAAGACATTAGTAGTGATGGTCAAGGCGTTGGTAGTGATGGTCAAGGCGTTGGTAGTGATGGTCAAAACGTTGGTAGTGATGGTCAATGCGTTGGTAGTGTTGGTCATGACATTGGTAGTGATGGTCAAAACGTTGGTAGTGATGGTCAAGGCGTTGGTAGTGATAGTCAAGGCGTTGGAAAAGGCCAGAATAATGTTAAGATCAACTCCTTGGCTGTACTGATCAAGTCATTGGTTGGTAGGATCATCAAAAATTATAATGTTCCCTAAACACATCAGTGTTTGTTTTCGCAAAACAATTGTTTGCATTGCCTTTTGTTGTTAGATATTTGTTACGGCATAAGCGAAGGAAAATCCTTTTCTATCTCAACAGTTTTTATATACAGCGCATTTTTTTTTAGTGATTACTCTTGCATCATGATAATTCTGTGTTGCAGGATGGAGACATCTTTATTCACAAAGAAAAGGAGCATTAGCTCATACGACGCATTTTGCAACAAATGTGTTATGCTATAAATATGAGAACAAATGTTAACAATTTAAATATTTATTTTCATATCAGAACTTATCAGAACACATTTAGATTTAATTACCTACGGACGATAATTCCTGTCTCGGTGTTGTATATAAACAAGCCATGAACATTTACGGGAAGTGAAACGAACATATAGCGACTTGACAGTAGTATCAAATTAAAAGTGGATAAATTGATCGGTGGTTAGATGAAAGATAAGATAACAGCAGCGATAGATGATACGTCATCGTCTGTCAGACAAGGAGGCACAGGGACTTTTCGATACACAACGCCTCTCCTCAGCTGTGTGACGTCATCGGGCGTGCCGGAAACCAAGGCCGAGCAGCTATTTCGGACGTCAATGTTAAGAGTTACCTCTCTTTTGTGCAACTGGTTTCCGGTTGTGGACAGCTTCAGGTCGGGGAGAGTGAACTAAGTTACGAACCACTGTTTTTATGTAACAAATGGAATAAACGCAAAAAGAAAGTTAAACCTTAACATCACATTTGCTCTTTTTGCATCTACCATTCGATAAAATAATCTTCAGGCTAGGAAAGTTTGTAACAAGTATCACAAAATATTTAAGGAATGACCAAGATTTTATTTTGGTATATACGGTATATACCGAAACAAAATTGTGCACTTTGCATAAATCCGCTAAGCGGTTTATGCTAAAAAGTGCACAATTTGTTTCGGTATATACCGTATATACCAAAACAAAATATTGGGCATTCTTTATAATTTAATTTTAAAAAAGTAGACAAACACGTTGTGAATGCACAGTTAAAGATAAAAAAAAAAATACGTAAACTAAACAATTGCGCTTAAAAAAACTGCGTTGTAATTTTGCATTCCGAAGTGTAAAAAGTAGTTCCGTCATCAATTGTTTTTCTTTTTAGGTATATACGATATATACCAAAAAAAAAATATGGGGGAGAAATTAAATTATTTCAATATTAAACAATATTTCTAATAATCATGATACAGATTCAGCGCTTCAGATTGTGTCACATTTATTGAACAAACAATAAATCGAAGTTCAGACTTAGTGGTTGATTTAGTGAAACGTTTAGTTCTCACAATTTCAAAATAATTTTGACTGATCTGTTTCATAAACAAGGATACCCTTTATTGTGATTGTATTCCGCGAGAAAAACAAACTGCTTTAACATATGCTATCAGCACAAAATTGTCGTTGGATCAATATGTGAAGCTACGTCCTTGTAAATCTTCGAACTTCCGGTCGTTCGGAAGCACTGACTAGTAACACATTTCACTTCCGGTCGTTCGGCAGCACTGACTAGTAACACCTTTCTCTCCGCTGTTTAACCATTCAATAAACGTTGGGTAAAAAAAAGATACTATTGAACCGGCTCGATTATGCCATAATGGAATGAAAATATGCTGGAATAACGTAGGCAAAGGCAGGCATTTTTTTTCAGACGTAACCCTCTTCAATGTGTTACGGAAGACCGAAGTACATGTGTGTCGCGTGAACAAAAATATCGCTCATTGCAGCATTGATGTAAACTATTTTTACACAAAGACATAGAAACAATAATGGGTAAAATATGAATTTTTAAACTTCATTCAACTTATGATAATTTCAATGACAAATCACCTGTCGAATCCGTGACGTTGGAGCTCGTTGCTCTGTAACGCTATTTTATTGTGATAGTTCAGGGTACAATGCAATTGTATATCTTGGCGTTTTTCTTTTATGACGGAACGAAAACAAAAAGACGACTTACGATATTCAAGCATCAATCGTGAAAACATTGACAAACAATTCCATAGTTCAATGAATGCAAAAATAATCAACTGACAAATGTAAAACAGTTATAATGCTGTAACGCATTTTATTCGATGAATGAAATCAATTGTTTAACTATTTGATTGAACGGTATTTTATAAATGTCACTCTGACAACATTATAATTGTTTCAATAAAACTTTGTTAGATCTCCGTGTGAAATGAACCTCGGCCATTTTTTAGATCACGCCTGTAGAACGCCTGTCGTATCGCGAACGCCTTACAACAGCAATCACGTAGCACTCAACAATACATACACGTGAAAAGCATGTGCGAATTAGCAGTGTATAGCGATGGGTACGTATAAAAGTAAATTTTCCCACAGGATTACCGTCAACGTTTAAACACTTGTCTTTCCAGCTCTCAACGCCAGCTCTGCAATGGCCATATGTTGGACATTAACGAAGCAAACATTGGCCAACCCAGCTAATAAATTGGATCGATTTGAAACACATCTTTTTATTTGTGTATATAAATAATTATACCAGGCACTGTTTCAAGTTTATGTATTTACAGTTTAGAATGAGATTTGTGTCAGAACAGTTGATTAATGTCTGAAAGTTCCCTGATGTCTTGGAGCAAAAGGTGACATAACAGACATGTAATAGTTAAGCGTCTGTTCAACGTATGTCATGATCACATAGACACTTGTTCCTGTTCAATTTCTCTAGCGTATACTTCATTAGTGTATACGGAGGAAGAACAAAATATTGGAGAATTCCACTGGGAAGAGAAAACTCTCATTAAAACTGTCTAATCGTGTTATCTAATTAGCTGACATTAAACTGATGTAAAGACGTCAGATATAATAAGGGTAATTGTCAGCCAATTATTGGATGGCTGTGTTGATTAATCAGAGGGATCGACTCAATTTACCTCGACCGTGAAGAGTTATCTCCCCTGTACACAATTGACCTCTATATACTTATGTGAATACAAATACATTTGACATGTTTCTAGACGCTAAAATTATAATTCGATATTCTGATTAACGGGAAAAGCTTCCTGAAATCGCCATATGGGGTAAATTATTAAGTCCTGACGTGGAGTGACGAAACTAATTACTCTCTGCTAGAAGACACCAGTTTGCAGGATAATCTCAAAATCTTTTTTGTATCTGCTGCAGTCACGGTTCGACCCTACGATCTTCCGATGGAAGTCAGTAGGCTGGCATATCCTGGATTGTGTTATCTCCTTAGAATCACTTCTTTTGATGAATACAACTTGAACCTATGCTATTTTTAAAATTATTGAAACTGAAGTCTTAAATGTCCTATAATTTTGAATGGTCCTCAATCACAAGCATACCTCGCGTGATATACATTTTCGAGGAAATGTAAATGGAGTTTGTGTTTATGTGTCATTGCAACAACTGAACTGGGAATAAGGTACTGTAGACGTTAACTATCACTACGACATAGGTGTTGTAGCCTCGCTCTCGGTGACATTGCCGAGTGACTATGGCCACTGACTGTGTCCTCGGGTTAGTGTCCGATTCACAGATAATGAGCTCTTATTCCAGTCTCCAAGACTTTTTCAAGTCGTAAATTAGTGTGCATGTTTTTCGTCTTTTCGCCTGTGATTTCGTCTTATCTTCATTTTTGGGCGAAAATACGGACGAACGATATTTTAGCAAATTATTAAATCTCGTAAACAACGAAAATTTAAAATACTAAAATCTCGTCTTTTCAGTGCTAAAAGACACCACCGTAAGAATGTCCTTTACATAATTAACTGGTCCATGGTAAGTGCTGAAAAACCCGTTAGTCTGTACGTGTTGTAAGCGAATAACGCGTGGGTGTTATGCTTGGTCATTACTGTCGCCTTTGTCAAGCCGTTTTTCTCTTTACTGTTCAGTGAGGGACAGGAAAGCGGACAATGATAACGAAGGGAGGTAACTCTGATAGAACAAAGCATGTCTATATTTAGTGTATCATTCTGTGACAATCAAGTGAGTGATCCGGAAAGCATCGGTTTGCGTATTGTATAAAATAATTCTATTTCCGTATATTATGTAGCTTGATTTCCGAAATAAAAGATTAATGGAAATAATCTGTTACTGTTAACCAATACAAAAACTTTCTAAAAACAAGATGTTTGTAGCATAGTTTGTTGATATTTAATTAAGTCGTGTAAATCACCGAGTTTTTGGTGACCGACATTGTATCGCTAAGCACGTTCTATAGGCCAGTCGCAGTAAGTATGCCGTTACCTATATAGGATTCACACCAACAGTACAATGACCCTCCGTACATGTCACATTACTTGGTCGTTCGTGGTAAGAATGACTACATCGTAATTTAAACAACGAAATGAAAATCGTAGGCTTATATAGAGTGATAAATTAGATTGAAGCAATGACCTCGGTCAAAACAGGCCGCCGTACAAAAGGGACGCATGCATTATTCTAACAGGATGTCGATCTACAGGAAATCTAAGTTCTTCAGTCCATACATGGTAAAAAGCCAAATCGTCGATAGGGAAAGCATGGAATAAGGTATAATTCTAATTACTTATTAACAGAAATGAGAATGTTCTCATACACAGGACAAGACCTTGGTATAACACCAGACACCCCGTGTCAAAAATCAACAACACTACCTGTGTTTCAAGAAGTTAGATAACGCCGTAATGAGATGATACCTGTACAAGTTGGGGCCGTTTATCAACCCCTAATCTGAACCCGTGGTACACCTTATCTCGTTCACAGATTACACGTACAGTTGTAAGTAAGGTAACCCGCGTCATCCCCGGCTTCTAGAGTACTCCAGGCTGATTCAGGACCTATATATAAATATCTGTGGGTTGTCATCATTATACTTTTCTCTGCTTATCTGTTAAATGTGTTTCGCTGTGGTAAGCATGCAGGTATAAGAGATAGGGGGGAAGACAGATACCCGACCTCCGATTGTACAACACAAGTATGCTGTTGTTCTTATGTAGACAAGATTGTTTTTACTGAAGATGTATGTTCCGAAACAACATAATTACTGTTGACTCTGAGAGATAACCTCTAATAAGGTCGTACCTAGGCATACACGATACAAATATACCTGTTAATGACGTCATCTGACTCGCCATTGACCAAACGAAAGCAGCATGTAGTCCATCTCTTGCCAAGACTCCCTGCTCATGTAGTTGTTTTGTTATATCACATAACTAGTCTACCCTGTTATCAGTGACTTAATACCGACATTATCATTGTGCTTTGAACATACGTTTATTAATACCAAGTGGAGCTGTTAGTGGCTTTTTAGATTCTCGATGATTGCTTCTATTGTGACGTCACAACATCAAGACGTTACAGAATTTCCGATAGCATTGTCAAAACTTAGGATGTACTGATGAACCATAGAGACAGAAATACCGACCGGTAGCCAGTATAGTATTTGTGTGATTTGAGGCTTTTCTGTTACCTATTCATGTAGCAATTTTTGTGACCTGTTCATAATTGTATCCACATTACCGGTAAAATAGACGTCACATAAGACACTCTATTGAAGCTTCAGACAGGTAACGGACTCGAACTCACTGAGATCGTATCCGTGGAGATAACAAATAGCTTCATATAGTAAACATCCTTCTACAGAAATAAGACATTACTGAAGCTATAAAGCAAATGAAATGATGTTAGGTATTATTGGAGGTTTTGAGATAACAAGACGCTAGTTTCTTTGCGTAGACATTGATGAATCCGTAACCAGACTGCTTCTCCTCCTCCTTCTCCTCCTTTTCTTCTTCTTCTTCTTTTTCTTCTTCTTAGTTTTCTTCCGCCAAATGGTTTCCGGACGTTTCCTTATACACTACCTGCCCGGTACTTGGGAAACTTCGCATCTGTCATCAAACATGGTATCCGGGTTCTCTGATTTATTGATGCATACATTTATAGGGTTCGCAGAAGTTATACCAACAGCCCCTCTGATTTGGCCCAAACTTGTGATATTTTAATATGTGACATATCAGTTCAATACCTCATTTCCGTTTGCAATTTCGGGGGTCCCCGTTACTAAAGATTTGTTTTAAGTTATTATTATTTAAAAAGCTTTTAACAAATTGCATTTAGAAACCAATGTTTAAATAAAAGTGAATAAAAATAAAGAGTATTTTTATCAAATATCGAAGTTTTATTTTATACACAGACAATGTACGTATGGATTTTGGTATCGAATTTAGTCTTATCGGTATTTTTGATGGTTGCTTGAAAATATACCGGAAACAATGTTATATGAATAGCCATTTGTTTTACGCTGTATTGTTCTCAGGATTCTAATACAGTACATTTTACAATAAATCATTGCTTTTTTGTAGTTATATTATTAACTTGATAGAAAAATCAACAAATCAAGAGGTGTTTAAGCATATATAAAATTCGTTGTAAACATCTCAGTTTTGTGATAATTTGCATATAACGATAATTTGCAATGATAATTTATAAATGAAGTTTAAAAGTATACAGAAGGCTATTGTTTATTGTATATAATTAAGCCTTCTAGCTCAGTTGTAATTACAAAACATATGTTGGCGACCAGATACATAAAACAGCAAAATAAAATAAACAATGATTTAAAATATGTACACTTTTTGTTGCCTTCAAATTATTTTGTAATTACAGAAGCGCAATAAAGAATTGAGTTGAATAAAGTTGACATGTTCACAGCATAGATTTAGAATTACATCCGTACATTTCTTATTAACGTTTTAACACACGGTTACATTGGAATGTTTAATAAGGACCTAGTAATAATGGAATTACACCAACAATTAGTGGTCAGTGTGGACATGCCAGGATTCACTGACCAGTGGAGATAGTGTCACTGACCGGCTGTACAGTGCCAGGGACGTAATCAATTCAGTGTTCGATAATAGGCATGTATCACCCACGGACTGGGGCTCTATCACGTAAACACAGACCATGAATAGGGCCGGGCAGTAAGTAAAGAAAACACAAATCATTCCGCTACACGTAACAGCCAGATCTGTGATAACGTAATAAGCCCGTGTACAACACAATGTCATCTGTCCGTCATGGTCAGTCCCGAACACCATTGGTCAGTTATCTTTGGACAGAGATCACTTGACACCTTGATAAGATCTCTCGATCGGGGTTCGAATCCGTGAACAAATTCCTACTGTGATAACTCCATGCAACTCTTCAGGCCTCATTAGTCTGAAGAGGCACTTAATTACCACGTGTTGGCATGTCAGTTGGCATGGGTCAGTTGAGATAGAAAGATGACCAGTCAGGTGATATCAGTATAGAGTGGACCTTTTGCTTACAGGTAAATAACAGTATTGATATTTCAAAGCCGTATAAACAGTTCTATGGAGGTTTGTCACTAAGTGTGTTGACATGTCAGTGGGAACTGTTGAGCTAACGGCTAGACATGAAATCTGGGGTAAAAGCAATGCATGGCTTATTCCAGGTGGTCATCTTGACGGACTGACAAAGCTTCTGTGTAATTTTACAAATTGAAAGGCGAAATCTACAAACAACCGAATTCCGGTTTTGTTTTGTAGTGGAAGTAAATTAATGAAACTATAAGGAACCAGCATCGAAAAATTACCATTTGTGTTGGAATGAAAGGTAATCAATCTACTGGTATTGCTGAGTTTTCGAGAAGATTTTTCGGAAGTCTGGTAAAATGATTCAACCCTTAACTAAGCTATAAATCCCATAAAATGTCAGAGTCGCACCGGTGTTTGTTTGTTTTGACTGGCCTTGGTTGCTCATAAAGCTTCTGAGGGATCGTGTTGCTTCCGTTTTGTAATTTATACCTTTTTATTTCATGGAACCAAATCATTGAAATGCAAAGATTGTTTTAAAATATCACATTCACGTAAGTTCGTATAAAATCGGGTAAGCTGAAAGCGCTGGAGATAAGATGACAACAAATTATTCAAAACCTCGAAAATTCGTTTATTTTACTTTATTTTTACGAAAAATCAGATCCCTTTCAATGCAATAAATTACAATAATTATTCAAAGAAGTTATTCTTATGATGTTTGTGTTATATAATGTTGTTATGTACGAGATAATCCGTCTGGTATGTCTATTGTCACGTTGAAGATTAATATTGTTTTTTTTTCTAAAAGACAGCTGAACAAATATTAACGAAACCACATGTCTCTCCGCCTAAGAGGATACACTATATATATCTATAATCTGATAATCACCTTCCAGTAGATTGGATTAAATCAAGGTTATGTATGAAGGTTTATTTAAAGATCGAGACAAATTGAGACATGTTTCCTAGAGTGGTGCTTGTTCAAATGGCTCCCACTCGCCCATTTTGAAATTTCTTTTCGGGGTAGAAAAAAACGTTAAAAAATAACATTACCAAACCTAATTAACATTATTGCGCTATACAAGAGTAGACGCAATCATGTACTTCACAAATCAACGCTGCAGTTCCCCAGCTTCAGGTACTTTACACGTACTTGGTAGAGAAATGTGTTTTGTTAGGTCTCCAATAGGAGACATCTCTGTTATCTGTCACACCCTGACCACTCGGGCGTTGGAACACTTGCTGGGGGAAGTAGTTCCTGTGTGTTTCAAGATATTTTTTCAAGAGATTATTAAATAAAGATACAGATTTGCACAAAATGTTTTTGCGGTTAACTCTTGAAATCTCGCCAGGGGAGATTTCTGGTGTGTTTTTCCTGTTCACATCTGTTGCTTCCGACGTGATCGAAGCAAAAACGCCATGCTGAGATTGTCAAAATTTGTACCTGGCGATAACGTGACATTTCACAGGTAATTTGTATACAAGTTGGCTTTTTTGACCTCTAATTCCAGGATCACCACAGTGAGAGACAATGTTACCAGGGGTATTAGGTCTGGGACATGCCGAGAGAATCGATGGTTGTGTAACGGTATTCGAACACATGGCCTGACGAACAATAAGACATGTTCTTATGTTCAAGTACAGGAACGAGATATACTGCTGAGCTGGCATAGAAAAGGATAAATACCACTATGTACGTCTTGTACTGGCCAGTCTGTACTCCTTTATTATATCGAATTAACCATTTTTTCAATAAGTGTCATGAACTGTCATAACAGTGCACGTAATAGCCGATGCCAGCGACATCTATTGTCCGAGAGATCTACATCTTAATCAATCATACATCCATTACGGATCAATTATCATTGACCATCCGTCAAACACGACCTGTTACCCATATCACCTAACGGGGCCCTACAGTCAGTCAGGGAGAGCTACCACGGGGTGTCTTGTCAGAGCGAGTGAAAATGGCCTTATGATGACGTGATAGGTGCATCCATCAACGTAAGCTACCACCTATGAACTAATCAGCTGGTCAGCGATGGGTAGTTCTGCGTCACTCAGTGCCAACTCGGCCATATCCGTCAATACAGGATACCCCTGAGAGCTAACAAGATAGGGGTAGACACATCAGTGAGTTGGAATGGGTACCGTCACGTCATCGTTGGCAGTTACAGAACATCCATACTCTATCGAAGTGACATCTTAGCGCCACCTAGGGATAGTTTTCGTCACCAGACCTTAGTCAGTCATATAATACTACATGTATCTTACTGGCAAGTTGTGAAACACTACACCATCAGTGTCAAATGTCACCGCCATTTTGAATATTAAATTTGCCACTACACGGTCATTAATTTTATACCGAAATATTGTTAATGGAAACCTATACGCTATGTTATTACAAATCGTCCCCGGGCAATCAAATAGTGCATTTTAAATACCAAGATTATACGGAAGATAATTATACAATTGTAGTTACGGGGGTTTGTAACAAGGGTGCTACACAATATTGAAGGGTAAATAAAAGATAACTTGAAACTGGCAGTTCTTTTTCGAATTTTCAATTTTCTTTCCGGAAACCGGAAGTGCACAAAAAATATCGAAACAATACAAATTATATACGAAGTCCGGATATTAATTCCACTGGAGATTATAAAAAAAATCACATAATCTGAGTAAATATCACAAAGTAACAAACAATTACACCTTTCATCTAAATATCAGTATTGTAAAGATGTTTCAAATCGTAGTAGTGTTTTACAACGGGCGTAGTTCTTTTTTTCTGTGATTTTTTTCTTCAAAAATTCCAACAAGAGCGAATCGAAGTATACTAGGGATGTTAATGGCTACAAATAATAGGAACAGATGTAAAAAAAAACACAGCATAGGAAACTCGTGATGTATCACTTTAATGTGACATTTGTGAAAAATAAATCTGCCGTTGATCATTTGGTGATAATACTATAGGACAGATGTAATGAGGTATACTAGGAGAACTGTGAAATAGCTGTGAGGAGATTTCTATGTACCAATGTAGAATAAAATTACTCGCTAACGTAAATCAGCGGGGCTTTTGTAATCAGCGCTTTGGTCAATTTGTAAAATATTGCTACGTGATTGTGAATTATATATATTAATATCTGGTTTCGGAGGTGTCAACGTCTCATTGTCGGCTCTTTTGGGCAGTGTTAATTGAATATTAGCATCATATGTTAAACCTGTATTATACATGTTACAGACTTACACCTCACCTACAGTCTAATCAATATACAAGATTTACACCTGTGCGGAATAGGTGTTGGTAACATTAATCATTTAAATAGCGCTATGAAATCTTCAAAGAAAACTGCCGACATTTATGTAATAATGTTGCGTGGTATTGTTTTCACTAATGTACATGAAATTCGATTTCGTTTAATATTAAAAGCCTCCTTTATCCGAAAATGGATTTTGACACCATTTACATATCCCGTTTAACATCAGACTCTCCAGAATTATTTTTTCTCATGTAAAATTCTTTTGTATAATTTTGCGCAGACTTTTTGCACGAAACTGTTATAATAACAAAGCGGGAATTTAGCGGTTAAGCTTGTGTAGTACAATGGGGCCCGAGACTTGAAAACGACCATTAGTACAGTCTTACGTATACATATGTGTTATTTTATATAAACACGAGTAATTCGGAATAAATATTGCTTTGTTACATTATCAGTCTAGATAATCAATAAAAACAATAACTTCGGCTGCCTAACACCTGTTTATTCTCCTAGGATCTAACCACCTTAATCCGTGTTAACGTAACAAGTTACGGTAGCGTTAGGCAAAACATATTTTTAGGTGTCGTACGTTCACTGTCAATATTGGTAACTATAGCTAAAGCCAACTAAAAATAACGATGGGGCATTCTGGATAACGAATCCATTAAAAAAAACTTGGAGCCCTATGTAAATTTTTATTGACTTACTTGTATTAATTACTGAGAATATGAAATATTTGAATTGGACCCCTCATCGAAGAATACTTCAAACGATGATATTGACATTTTTTTTTATAATTAACGGAAAACATAACTGCTATATTTGGTATCAATTTGGATGTAATAGCCTGAAATCGTACTCTCAACTGATAGATTGATTGAATCCAAGAAACCTAGTCATTTGAGCGATTGAATTATAGACCGACGAAACGTTAATTTCAATTCAAGATATTTTATTGATTCACACAAAGGGATTGGACAACAGTTATAGCCTATGTAAGTCATCATCTACTCTGGTGACAGCATGGCATACATGGTGAATCTTACCGACAAACATGAACTGGTAACACTAGAGCGTGGTGAGGGGAGGAAAATTAGTAACACTAGAGCGTGGGGAGGGGAGGAAAATTAGTAACACTAGAGCGTGGAGAGGGAAGGAAAACTAGTAACACTAGAGCGTGGGGAGGGGAGGAAAATTAGTAACACAAGAGCGTGGGGAGGGGAGGAAAATTAGTAACACGAGAGCGTGGGGAGGGGAGGAAAATTAGTAACACAAGAGCGTGGGGAGGGGAGGAAAATCAGTAACACTAGAGCGTGGGGAGGGGAGGAAAATTAGTAACACGAGAGCGTGGGGAGGGGAGGAAAATTAGTAACACGAGAGCGTGGGGAGGGGAGGAAAACTAGTAACACTAGAGCGTGGGGAGGGGAGGAAACCTAGTAACACAAGAGCGTGGGGAGGGGAGGAAAATCAGTAACACTAGAGCGTGGGGAGGGGAGGAAAACTAGTAACACAAGAGCGTTGTGAGGGGAGGAAAAATTAGTAACACTAGAGCGTGGAGAGGGAAGGAAAACTAGTAACACTAGAGCGTGGTGAGGGGATGAAAACTAGTAACACTAGAGCGTGGTGAGGGAGAAAAACTAGTAACACTAGAGCGTGGTGAGGGGATAAAAAAAATAGTAACACTAGAGCGTGGTGAGGGGAGGAAAAAAAATAGTAACACTAGAGCGTGGTGAGGGAGGAAAATTAGTAACACTAGAGCGTGGTGAGGGGAGGAAAAATAGTAACACTAGAGCGTGGTGAGGGAGGGAAATTAGTAACACTAGAGCGTGGTGAGGGGAGAAAAACTAGTAACACTAGAGCGTGGTGAGGGAGAAAAACTAGTAACACTAGAGCGTGGTGAGGGGAGGAAAACTAGGAACACTAGAGCGTGGTGAGGGGAGGAAAACCAGTAACACTAGAGCGTGGTGAGGGAGGAAAACTAGGAACACTAGAGCGTGGTGAGGGGAGGAAAACTAGTAACACTAGAGCGTGGAGAGGGAAGGAAAACTAGTAACACTAGAGCGTGGTGAGGGGAGGAAAACTAGTAACACTAGAGCGTGGTGAGGGAGGAAAACTAGTTACACTAGAGCGTGGTGAGGGGAGGGAAAATAGTAACACTAGAGCGTGGAGAGGGAAGGAAAGCTAGTAACACTAGAGCGTGGTGAGGGGAGGATAACTAGTAACACTAGAGCGTGGTGAGGGAGGAAAATTAGTAACAATAGAGCGTGGGGAGGGGAGGAAAACTAGTAACACTTGAGCGTGGTGAAGGGGAGGAGGGGAGGAAAACAAATAACAATGGAGCGGGGTATTCTATTTTTCTGTAACACTATTTCAGAATTCTGGTCTATAGTACATAAAGTGAATATAAGGAAACTTGTAAAGAATTCATTGTGACTGCAAACTAAACACAACTCGTCTGTCTAGGTACCATAAATTGGGCAATATTATATAAGTCTCAGGTTAAAGGACAATGCTACTAAAATATGCTTAAACATTTTGCTTCGTGTCTATTAATGGAAAAATCATTAGGAGGGATTCTTCAAGCAGTTTTACAAACATGGGCCAAACGTCAAACATGGGCCAAACGTCAAACATTATTATTTTCTTCTTCGAATATCATTTTGAATTATAATTTATAAGTATTAGAAAAATATTTGAAACTAAATTAATGCAAATCCGCTCTTTTTCAACTTTGATATAAAAACATGCGAAATATTAATAATTTTCTTAATTTCTTTGAAACATCAAAAACATCAATATTTCACAATTTTGTACTAAAATGTTCATGAACACCACAAATAAGGCTTTAATTATTACAGAACCTGTAAATAACACGTCGGTAAAACTTCTCTGTTGAATTTGAACAAGTTTT
Source organism: Mizuhopecten yessoensis (assembly GCF_002113885.1). NCBI lineage: Eukaryota > Metazoa > Mollusca > Bivalvia > Pectinida > Pectinidae > Mizuhopecten > Mizuhopecten yessoensis. The sequence goes on from NW_018405816.1 coordinate 669,574, forward strand.
GCTCTTTGATTAACATTTATCGATCTGTTGGGCTGAGAACGCGATAGCTAAATAACAATTCCACTGTTATGCTGGCTGTTACATAGTCGTGCAAATATTGTCTTTTGTCAAAATAATAACCTTATAGCCACATCACACATCAATATTTATGCCAACAGAATTATTTGTGTTGTGTTATTTGGAAATATGTGTTGTGTTATTTGGAATCTAACGGCACCGACAAGTATCGTGCGTGCACGATGTCACGTGTTAGATGACGTAAATAATCTATCTGAAGCACCACCTTGTTAGATGTTACGTAGGATCAAAGACTGTCGTTGTCACCTCTAACGCCGAAACGTGTTATTTACATAACGACTCCTCTAACAGAACTACTCGCACTCGGGCACACAGAACTCACCAGGGCCGCTTTTTCGATTAGCGTACTGTTGGTATATCCCAAAGGTCAATAGCAGCCCTTTTGGGCCAATTAACGCCTTAATTAGCCATCAATACCTTCTAGTCCTCAGACCAATAAAAAGGACACATGAACTCACGCAGATTAAACGGGCTAACACTCCGGCCCCCTTGGGCGAGTTATTGTATGATTTTGGTAGTTTGGCCTCACACCTTTGGCGGGCCCTATAGAACCTCTAAGTCCCTAATTGGCCTCTAGGGTTCCCAATGAACACCTATGTAGTACACATATTGTTGCGGTGCGCTTGTAACTTTTGTGCAGTTCTTCACGGCGTGGTACAAACTGCTATATTAGCTATTTACCAACAATGCGTGGTTTGTGCAGAAAAACAAATAAAGCTTATGTTTGTTGCATGGCTTGCTAGTTTGATGTGTAAATTCGTTTATTGTTGATACAGCGATTTACACTCTTGATACCAAAACCCTGTTTTGTGTCCCGTTTGATGTTGAATCATCACTCCATTATTAGAATTTGGTCATTTTGTCGTCATCTCGTTACAGATCGTTACATTGCAAAACTGCTTATACGATGATTGAATTTATGAATTCAACAATGCAATTATTCATATTATTTGGTTTCATGAAAATGAATAAATTCGGGAAGGGGATAAGAAAATAGTTTAAATGATTAATCTAGTAGAACCCTCAAAAATACAAACCATATTTTCTTTTCTTATTCATTTATCTTCCCCAAAAATAACGCTTGCATCCTACAAAGAAACATTTTAGGTCAATAGTTTATCCAGCACAATATTGTAGACTTGGTTTAAACGATTCACAGATAATTTAGGTTCCTCCGCCATCAAATCTATAAAAGTAATAAAACTTTGGTTAATCATCACCATAAAATGTTTTTTTATACGATTCAAAATATAACCGATAGTTTCATCACTCGATAAATTATCCAAATCGAGGACGTCACCTCGATCAGAACGTACATAATTCACAATAAAGATCTTGGAAAACAACTGTAATTATTATAAAAATTTGGAGAAATTGAGTATTACACTGTAACAGCTAGCTCCTACAACCAAACCAATTATACGATAGTCTACTGGACATTGAAAACAAATCATCTCCTATTGCTGATTTTTTTTTGTTTTGTTTAACAGATCGAAACATATATGGCACAATTGTATCGATATTGCTTATCTTCTATCATTGAGATTATTATTTACATTTTGTCAATATATTACATAAATGAAATTTTGTTATGACTATAAACTTGTTTTTATAAAAAAAAAAATCGATCATAATTTGTTTGGTGTTTATTTAGGAAAAAATTTAAGTTATTGTTTTTTCACGAAGACTTCGATTTCTTCTACCGTCGGAACGTTCCGTCACCGTTATTTTTATAAACACACATCTTGCCGGGAAACACCATTGATGGATATCACTATTACGCAATCTAATTATAATTTACACGTGAAACAGACTTTTCATGTGAGCTAGGCTTTCATGACGTCATGGTTATTTATAACACGAACACTGACGCGCACAATTGAACGTAGAGTTAAGAATTAACAAAATAAGAGTGATTTTCTGTAAATATTTGAATGAATTTAATGTGTTGTATGCAAAGCCAAAGTTAATCACACTTTGGGAGATAGAGCTATAAGAGTTACCTCCCTTGGTCCATGACTGTCGCTTATCTGTAGGTGTCACATATGTATACTGATTGTAATCGACGTTTTACTCTTATGAATGATAAAACAGTATCAGTTATGATATACATGTATGATTCATAAACAGATGATGATTCACCCTTCATCAACAGGTGTTCGCTTCTGTTCTGAGTAGAAGCTAGTCGTGTGATGCTTGAACTGATTACCTGTCTAACATGTGATTCTCCACAATCTGATAGAATATATACATGTCAACAAAATTTGAGGAAACAGTTCTATTTTAAAACCGAAATCTTCCCTGGCGAAAGATTATCAAAATATGTCTTTAAAAATTCAAACCTATTCACAACAACAGTAAGAAAACATCTCCTTGTCACATTCCCTCAGTGCTGATGTAGTGTTGCTTCAGATATCTGTCGAGACGGAAAGGAGGAAATGACACCTTGTTCCCTCACTGCTTTTCACCCTCTCGTACTCTCAACTAATCCTGTTTTAAATTTAAACTCTCGAGTCAGAAAACCTATTTAACACAACACCGCAGGGCAACAGCACGACAGCTGGCTTATTTTCTCCTGTTCTTATCAGCATCACGAATGACCTTTCTCATGACCTTCAGACGATTATTTCAGGCAAAAAAGTCGTTTCTAATTTTACCTTGCAACTGATACTGTGAATTTGTCCTTTTTTATCCCTTACATTCCGCCAGAGAAATAGTAGATCGGGGAATACACACAATGGGCACGGCTTACATTCCCCGACACGATAACAATATCTAGGGGTACTCGTGTGACGTGTAACTCCACCTATACCATATATTAGTGGTATTGTTCAAGATAAATCTGTTTTGTGTTTTAAATGTATACGTTACATAACAAATGAGTCACTCTCGGAGGATAACTCTCATATTTCACAAGCTTTTAAAAAGACAGAAAAAGAACGTCCCGTGAAATTGTGTATGTACTTGTGTGTGGCGAGGATCTGTGTCAATATTCACTGATCATTATTTATGAATTAATCACGCATGTCATCGCTGACACCAAATTCTACACATATTTATAGGAGCAGACGAGCGACACACTTACAATATCATCATTTAGCTGTGGGTGAATTACGCGGAAAATAATAATAAATTCGAGGATTGACAGGTGCGATGATCATAGCAACGATGGACGGAACGAGGCGACGATGTCATGTAACTCATCAATCTAAGGACTGACACATTCTGGGTCAGTTAGTAAGAATCCCCGGAGGTGTCCTGCTCGTTTTTTCTCAATCAGAGTTAGTATATGATATATTTATTCCGCAATACTGTATCAATTACCAGGCTGACACACGCATGGGGATGGATTTAATTGATATGCATGTTTGAAATCGACACCCTATGTATTATTTCCCAATACACTGGCACTGATGACGTAGTACGTTAATATTCACATGGTCTCTGTGATATTGACTATAATGCATATGCAATATATATATCGTTGTGAATTCTTAATTAGAATTATCGTCCAATGAGGCATATTAAGTTTTTACTCGACACGAAACTGTCTTGGTTGAGTGACCTTTTTTGTGAAGGTAAATACACGGTGACTACCGTTGATAAAACGTCGTTTTAGAATGTATGTGTTGCAATTAGCAACAGCTACGGGTAGTTACTAGAAATCCCGGATTAAGTCCTATCTAACGGATTTTATCAGTTGATCCCAACAATGTTTGATTAAAGTTGGTTTAACGTAAGAACGCCTTCATTGTTCCGGAGCTTAAAACCCGGGGGTAGTCAGGATTATCCCCGCGTATGGCCGGTCAGGGGGTGGAACAGATGATACTATGGGGTATGACAAGTGAATATATACCTTACCTGTCACGTTTTGTTGGTAATTAATTCTAAATAACGTAGGAGATACCACCTACTGTATACAAGCCAATTACCTATCTAATACCAGTCAGTATCAAAAAGCGTCTTTCAGACATGACAGGGTTTTTTTACCTGCCACCACAGGTGTGCCAGCGTCCATGTATAGCTATTCAAACTATTACACTGGTCACCTGTATTTGTATTATGCGACCTGATGGGGTGTCTGTTACAAAGTACCTGTCATACATCGTAGATATAAGTGATGTCATATAATGTACAGCGTTAGATAAGGGTCGATAAACATGGCACTTTTACCTACCTTAATATTATCAGCTAATTACGAAACTAATACCGTGTTCGTTTCATGTACATGCCAATCAATTTCAAAATTAAAATGTATGTCTCATAAATCTTGGGGCTGTTCTAAATTACTAAGAAAACGAAATAGCTGTCACTTTTATTTATTATGATTGTCAAAATTGAGACGAATATCTCAATATAGACATCACCTGAAAACCATTGTTGAGCATTTATTAATTAGAATGAAAATTGATCAACACAGTGCATTGTCTCGTTTGTGATTATAAAATCTGATAAAGCTGGTAAAAACTCCACCATCAAAACATAAACCTGTCTCTCAGACCTGAGTGAGGTATTGCTGTAATAACATAGTAGATTGCAATATATACAACGCACTGACAGGTGAAAACCCTAGTATACCTAGTACGGCTAGGTAAGGAAGTCATGTATGGTATACTAGACAAATGTATGTAAATAAGAAATGGTAAGTAAATATACTCGTGAACTTCGACTGGTTTTAATTGATTTGATTAAAGATGTCCTAAATTTGTTTTATATACGACATATGTACGCTCCTGTCATAATAAAATTTACTCATGCTATTAATGCGTTTGGGAAACCCATACTAATTGTAATATTGTACCTAGTACGACACATTGTACTCATACAAACACAACTATCAATCACGTATATATCTCAGCCCTGCCTGTTATTGTTTTCCGCAAAAATTACCATTTATCCGACATCTTTCTAATAATAAATTGGAAATCCCCGGTAAGTTTCGTTAACGTCCCCCGCCTGCTGTTTACCTTTTGTCTTACTCATCCTTGTGACCTACATACGCTGTATCACCTGTCGACTCCAATCAATAGTAAACAACTGAAATGGAGCGGTTGTTAAATCGAACCGACATAGTATTTATTCGTGTCAACAAATTATGCGAAATTTACACTTCATCATATGTAAAATTATATCATAATTACTGTTATAATTAGTATATTAAGAGAGTAAATATTGAAATCAGGACAAATTATAACTTCAGTGCCCCATTATAAGCAATTAATACATTTCTGGTGTTAATTGGCCGAGTTCTTGCCTTAAGTTTCAGATCAATTTCGCACCTTTACGAGCAGGTGAGATAATGATCTATTTCCTGTAAATAAGATAATTTGTTATAACTGAACAATTAGAGATGAATTAAATATGTAATTCATGTAAACAATATAAATAAACATGATAAAGTAAAAATAATGCATTTCAGCATGAAAATAATAAAACAGAAATGATAACTGGTGTAGTTATCTGTAAACAAACCTATTTAATGTGATCTTCATAGGTCGTTTATGTCAACAGAGACTAAATCACGCCACTGTAGTACAGACTTTGAACGTCGTAAGTTGATAACAGTTTATTACAGACACGTTACTGACCACAACGTCTATGACATGGTATCAAACCTGTAACTTGTAAATTATCACCGACATCTCACCTAGTTGTCTTATTAGGAATTATCAAATTTAAGAATAACATAACTCTTGCTCTATATTTATTTAATGTATATTCTAACCACATGGCAACTGACGCTTTGGCGCCAAATAACACCAAAACCGCGGGAAACTTATCATGTGATTTACATTTACGTCGCGGTTGTTAAAATAAGGCAAAAAAATCAATACACAGCTCTGCCTTCCTCTCGACAATCTTAGCGTCTCTAAAAACGTTTCACAATACAACGGAAGCAAAGGATTGGAAGCTTGTGATGTTTCGCTACAGTAAACAGGTCTCATTGTATACGTCTCCGAAACATAGCCACCCCCACGACGATAGCAAAATGATGTCATCAAGTGTCGAACTGTTCAAGGTCCCTTCACCATCCGTTCGTTTACAATGAGTTTAAGCTCCAAAAAGAAGAGAAAATATAACAAAAACAGCACCAAAATAATCCTGGACTTTGAAATAAACTTCTGAAAACACAATTTAGTTCAAATCGTCATAAAATTCCACAAATAAACGAAAATCTGTGAAGAAAATACGTATTCCAAATTTCTTGTTTCGGTCACATCATACTATCACACATTCCGTTGGTTGAAATAGATTTCTATACAAACAGCCAATCAGGATCGTCGTAGTGAAACACCAGCTGATTGACATTAGACCCCGCCCACTTTCACAGCGCCTCGTGGCTTTCGGCCCCGCCTCCTGGCTTATAAATATCTGTACGGGGCCAACGGTGGTTAACAGAATCTAGTTAGCTATCGGGATCTACACACGTTTTTAATGTTCGTCCACGATACAAACAGTATTAGTGACAATATTCCAGCCATGTCTACGGCTCTTGTATCTGCATTTTATGATGTGAGGGAAGTTCTGTATCAGGTAAGTCGAGTTGTTGTTTGAAAATCACTGTTTTTTAAAACTGGTGTGTTCGTGCCGCGTAGTCGTACGCTCATGTTTTTCTCGATCTGTACCATGTGCTTTCGTACACTTGTTGTTGTCATTTACTTATACGTATGTTTTCATTTTACTTACAGAACAGGAAAAATGACCAGTTGAAAACACACTGTGTCATGGAGAGGAGAGCTACAATTGGTGCCTCTACAAACTTGACACAGAACAGAAATTTGTCGACCGGAGCTTTCATCCCTCTGAGTAAACCTCAGAGCATCCCTGTCACAGGACACCCAACCACACTGATCTCAAACCTGAACAGGGACACTACCCAAGTCAGGGAGCATAGAAAATTGGATAGGAGTATGAGTGAACCAGTCGGTGATAGAAACCTAAACAACCTCAACAGAAACAGAGTGCAGCAACAACTACAACCCCAGGAACAGCCCCCAAACATTAATTCCAGTCGTTACAAGACAGAATTATGTCGCCCATTCGAGGAAAGTGGACATTGTAAATACGGTGACAAGTGTCAATTCGCACATGGTGGCTTGGAGCTTCGTACTTTATCTCGTCACCCAAAGTACAAAACGGAATTATGTCGTACGTACCACACAATTGGATTTTGTCCTTATGGACCACGGTGTCATTTCATTCACAACGAGGAGGAAAGGAAACTTGCATTGGCTATGGAAGCCCAACAGCAACAACAACAAAACGCCGCAGCATCGCAAGCCATGGTGAGTCGCCATTCTCCTACCCCTTCTGTGCCTTCACCTCAGCTCAAGAGACCTTCTACTATCAATTTCAATTCTAGTTTTAATGGTAGTATGGGATCTACTGATTCCATTTCGACCCCGTCCAGTGCTAGCGAAAGTCCGAGCCTTAGTCCTACGTTGTTTACAGAGGAACTTTTACATGGACTCCAACATGTGTCGACCCACCATTCTAGTGCCTCTAGCAGTACCTCCAGTAGCCCTGTATTCAACTATTCATCTTCGCCAGAGTTCAACTATCCATCTCTCTTGACCCCTCTGAATGTTCAAACACAGGGGAGTACGGACATGAACATGCTACAGCAACAGTTCAACGCAATTTTGAACATTAGCCAGAATCAACAGAACAATAACCAGTGTGTGTTCACAGAAATGGACTCGTTTGTGGCTCCCCCCTCCCCCCCAGATAGTATCTCGGGGGACAGTGTGGGCAGTGCCAGCAGCCTTAGTAGCAATGCCTCCAGTGGATTTACGAACACGTGTGGTACTGTCCTTGACATTAGCAAGTCTCTCCGTCTTCCGATCTTCAACAGGTTATCGCAAGATGACTAAACTTTGTGTTGCCTTATGTGTTGGATAACATTCAAGTGTCAAAATTTGAATATATGGAGTTTTATTTTCTAAGCTGAATTAACTTGAAATCTCATCATTTTTATGTGCTTATAATTTTCAAATTCCAAGGAGGACATAGCCTTGTTAAAAATGTGTTTGTTGAAACAAATTCAAATATGATTGTTGCAGTGTTTGTTTAATTGTAAACAAGAAAATGTTTTGGTTTCAAGTTCAGGGTGCTGAAAAAATAATGTTGCAAGAGAGTGTGACCCGATGACTGGATGATTGAGAGAGTTCGAAAGTATTACTTTTTGTAATTTTATACAAATTTATTTATGTACGTGGTGTAAATTTATTAATATAAAAGTTCCATTCCTTTGTGAAAGTATTTATTTTGTAAAATCGAGAGCAGGAGGGCCAATAATATTGTCGTCACCTGTTGGGTGACCATCATATTGAGGCATTGATTTTATAAATTGCATCGAGAAAGTTGCCTGGTGACTTTCTATACTTGGGACCCAAAATACAGAGCAAAAAGTATTTGCAATGTATAATTCCATTTCTTGTTCATTTTATTCGAAATTTTGAGTATAGACTAGAGCGCAAGTTATAAATTACTGTTTACCGAGTGCCTTATTAAATTATTATTTTATTGACAACAGACTAAGCAGGTCGGACATTTTGTGCTACAAATAATAAATAATATACAGGCATATTTTCCATCTATAAAAATCCATTACTTTTGACATAGCAATTTCATTGATAATAATACCAATTTATTTAATTTTTGTATCGAGTTATTTATTGCAACTAAATCTATGCATTTGATTGTCACAAAAGTTGTGTATGTTGAGAGAGACCCCTTTTACAAGATAAGAGGTGGCTGCGAGAGAAATGTTATATTTTGTTTATATTTCGTTAAATTATGAAAAGACATCACCAAAGACATGGTTTACTATGTAATTCACATTTTCAACTTTCATGGAATCCATAATGTATAATATTCATCATTTTGTATTTATGGCAATTGCCCAAAATTGTTTGAATGCAAATTAAATTTTCAATGCTTTATAAAAAAAATGTTTTCTTCCCTTTTGCTTTGAGACCTATGGGTGGCCTGAAAACCCAGGAAATTATACTTATGTTTTTTCTTAGCTTGAAGTATCTTGAACTTAAAATCTAACTGATTTCACAAATGCCCTTCACATTAATTTTTTACCTGCATTAAGGCAGGTGTGCAAGTGCAATGTACTTTTTGAGTCTGTGAATAATGAAGGCGAAACAATGTGCTGATCAGGTTTTGAGTTTTAAGACGACAAGATACTTAAAGTTGAGAAATGTTTGCAGGTGTTCCGAATGGTAATTGACGGAAGACCAGGTAAAATGATGCTACCTGTTGACTAAATATTACATACTGGACAGTTTCCAAGACTTTAATTCACCTACATGCTGAACAAAGTGACCGAGAAGATGGGTGTACAAACCAATATATGTCGTTGAACATTTCAGATTGTCAAACAATACTTTTAAAATTTAAAAAAAAAATCATAATTATACACTACAACTATCTGTAAATAGTGGTCTGGTCCAATTTCTATTTAAAAAGTTCGTTGGAAATGTATATTTGAATAAGATCTGTTTGGTCAGAAATATTTGAATAGCTTGGTTTGTACACTATCTAACCGACCCTTCAAGGTGAAGGTCGTACCAGATAACATTTCAAATGCTCCACACGTTTAGACTATGCGAGATGCACATTAATTGATAAAGCCTACGATACCAGAGCGATTGAAGAGGTCCATGGGTATTTCCTACAAGTATGACTAATTGACTAAATTAGTCTGATGAAGAAATCCATTTCAGCTAGGGCTTATGCGGTCGCACTGTCACGAACGCCTCGCCGATCTTACCTGTGCACGGACCTCGCCACTGGATGACAGGGAGCACTCGATCGATACACGTGCTCGGTTACTTGATCTCTTTGTCCCGTCCACGTCTCTTGGTAGTGGTTATGCATGAGTACCGGCAATACTTCAGACTCGTAAAATATGGAAATGTGTTAGATTTAAATTCGAAAAGTAACGTGACCGAATATATTAGAGTTATACACGCTTACCACGATAGATAAAGGAACATTTCGTCAAGAGACGTACGGAATAATAGATAGTTTTAAATACTTCATTCTAATTTTATTGTATTCTGATTTATCTACTTAATTGCATTGCTGGACCGTTAACAATATTTAATTGTACTGACAATAACAACCGTAGCCACAATACCAGATATTCCCATGCCTTCCTGAACATTACCGTACATAGTGGTACATTGTTGGCATTAAGTCGGTGGCCACATGCTGCTGATGTGCCAGCGATGACGTACCAACTCAACATTGTAGTCTGACAGTTGTGGTACACCGTGAGAAAATGCCTATTTCTATAAAATTACTTATCTTATTGTAAACAGTACAATCCTCATCAATGAATATACCAAACATTCGGATCTAATAATAAGTAATCGTTTTTTTTTATCCTTAAAACTGTCGTTAGAAATAGGTAGGTGATGTTCAGACTTCGTAACACGTTACTAGGTATACCTCACAACTTGTACTTTGTTATAATTATCGCCATTAACCAATTCTGAAGAGTGTCGCAGCATTTCAATTCAATAATGTTATTGCTCATTTATAGTTGCATAGTAACTTGAGGGCAAATAGCAAAACAAGGAAAAGAAACGGCAATTGTGAACAATATATTCAAACTCCCATGTAAATACAGTGAATAACAGGATATTTCTACTGCAAATCGAGCTATAAAAAGAGTTCGCCGAAAACCGATTCTATTTTTAAGTTTGTTTAGGAAACTGTGTAAAAGAAACAAGAAACTGTGTAAAAGAAACAATAGAAGACATGGACCCATACATTTACACAGAGGATCCACAGAACGTTCATTCGGAGGAATTACAATTTGGGATATTGGTGACATGAAATAAGGTGTACTCCCTCTATACCACTAAACACGGTATTTTATACCACCTGTATACATTTATCAATATTATACAGGACTAAGTGTAAATGGTTCCCAATAGCCCCCAAATACATCGTAATTTCCTTAAAATGATTTCGATATTAACCCGATAAAGATCCTTGTTAAACAGGCGCCCTGGTTTGAATCTCACGTCTTTATCTGTTCAAGTACTAAACTTCCGTTTACTATAAACTAACAGGAGAATTACAAAAGTGATGTAATATTACCCTATTACCAGAGGACGTGGGTGTTATAGGTACAGATGTACCGGGACACCAGTGTAAATTGAGAGGTCCCATATCAGAATCTGTCCTGTTCCAGTGGTTAATTGAGTCGCCCAAACAGCGACTATGTTAATCATTATAAACAAAGTAATATAGTTGTGATAGTTTTGATAATCGGTACATGTGGTATATTGAATGTGTTGAGGTATATAGCTGTGTACTTTAAATTCATGAGTGTTCTGTTTATTTACTTATTTATAAAACATTCTCTAACAAGTTCAATATTTAAATTAAATAAACGTTTGAACTTCATTGCGTTGTCTCGTCCAAAATCTACCAATATGTAGTAAACATATGACGTATTGACCTTGTTTACATAGAACACTATTATCACAAGAAACCCATTAATCTGTTCGACGTCACGAACAGGTGCTCTCAACGACGAAATTTCAATGGGCGAAGGGAGACTACTCCGTACACACACACACGTAGTGACGGCTGTGCTGCAGACAGTGAGCAAGGCATAGATTATATAGAGAGAGATATACAAAGTTATTTTTCTGTGTGATTTTAAGTGAAAACATGGAAAAAGTCTAGCTGATGTTTACAATACGATTTTTTGCCCTTGACGAAACAATCAGTCAAATACGGTGTCAATATAAATACAGGTGGAATGTTTTATCAGAATTTTAGGACTATAGGACATCCCGATAAGATTATGGAGAGGATTCCTCACGTCCTACCCAACAACATCCTCAAACATGTTACTGGCTGACAAATGGAAACTCTACGATAGATGACCGGAAAAGCTCGATATGAGCCCTTTCGTTCTGAAACTTAAAAGGATAAACACTACTTAATCAAACTGCGACACAAAATACGCACACTGCCTTTTTACACGACCAAGAAATAATTAATTACGCCGCGTTCACTCGTCAAAACAGTGCTGACAAATAGTTTTCAAATTAAAATATTAAAAGACACTGTTTCTCAGTGAATGTAAACAGTTTGAACAAAAAACACAAGATAGGAAAAATGGATACAAAACAACTCATATACTAGTGTCCAATACTGGCTTTTCTTGACGTTTCAAATCGGACGAGATGAAATTATGTTAATGTCTCATCACTGTCCTACATTTCTCAACATCTTTCTTCTCGCGACCGACCGGCCCTTTCTTCTCGCGACCGTCCCTTTCTTCTCGCGACCGACCGGCCCTTTGGCGGCATACCGTGATTTCTTACCTTGTCCTCTATCTGACCTTGACCTTCGATCAGACACCGGTAATTTTGTTTTTAAAGCATTTATTTAGATCAGCATACGTTTTACATACACAAAACATAACACGTCAGTGTATTTCTGTAGCATACGTATGGTGGTTACCTATGGGTAATTAGAGTTTGATGGAGTAGCAATTTATTGTACTTTTACCTATAAAAGCACCTGCGTTTTGTTTCATGAGTAAGAGCCGTGACGTAGGGGTGACATATGAGTTGTTGTGTTCCGACCATCCGTCTCTATGTATTATCTAAAAAAAAAAATGGGGGGGGGGGGGG